>NC_048595.1:412936229-413236229 GCF_003668045.3 Cricetulus griseus
CAGCCCATGTCTAATGTTTTAACAATTCAGCAATACACAGCAGGAGAAAAAAGCAGCAAATGACTCTTGCAGCCGCTGCTAGAAATAACAGCAGATGCAAGTCTGAGAGCCAGTCCAAACACAGGAGACAGGAAGGAGGAGGTCAATAAGCAAGCTTTTAGTGAGAAGAAGACAAAATAAAGATGCACTTTGAGTTAGGCTGCCAGTTAGGAGACTGTTACCTGACGGTTACTTCTTCAGCTGGCTGCAGTGCACAGCAGAGGCACTCTTGGAGGCTGTATCTGGGAAGATAAGAAGCTACTTTCCTGTGTGTTCCTTTCATTTTCATGTTAAAGCATACATGAATCCAGTGGATAAAACTCTATGGTGCACGACTGTGTTAATGCAAAATTACTGTGTGTATCTGGCCTAAGTTAACAGATAGATTCAGTTGCTGCGCTTTCATCTTCTATCACAGAGTGATTAACAGTGAACTGTTAGTCTGTTTTATTGATCTTCAATATTTAGATCTTTAAAAGCACTTCCTCTGATAATTTTCAGGTAAACTTAATAAACAATGATTTTGTGTTATCAGTTTACAACTGATTAGAGTGCTTATAAATATCTCTACAGTATTACAGAAATAAGAGTAAATGATATTAAAATAAAGATGGCTGAATCAGTATACCGTTAAAACTTGTTTGCCAGAGAAGGAACATTCCAGGACACAAAGAAAAAAACATACATTAAATATACAATTCATTGAGAAGAAGGTGACTGCAGTTGAGAACCAAAGCACACCATCTCCATCAAGAAAAAGACCAGAACATCTTCAAATGTAGGAAGATGCGGAGTGGGGAAAGCCAAAGCAATTACCAGATTGAAAAAGGAGAGGAGCTTTCCAGATTCACAAGGGAGATATAAAACTACACACTTACATTGATGTGATTTTAGTACAGATTTCATCTTACTATTTAGAACTTACTTTTTAAAGTTTTCCTACCTCATTGTTTGAATCTTGAATAACTTTATAGAGTGCTGGTACAAGTGCTTTTTTCCGGTGTAAAGTTGCTGCATAATTGGTGATCTGAGTGTCAGGTAATGCCTAAGATAAAACCAAAGGACAGCAAAATGAATTTAAAATTTAAGAAACAAATTTATTTTATAGTCACACTACTTGACTAAAATAAGAGTCAAATGAGAAAATTTAAAATAATTAATATTAAGTAATTAACATACAAATAACTGTTTAGCAACAAAAATGGTAACAAGCTACATATCATAGCCAGATTTCACAGAAACAGGTAGTAACTTTAAAGTAATCCAGACTAAAAAAGAGCAGAATATATTTCAGTTCCTGCACTTATACTTTTATAAAACACATTTCACAAATGTACATTATATAGTTTTCAATCAAAACTATTTGACTTTTTTTTGTTGTTGTTTTATTTTTTGAGACAGGGTTTCTCTGTGTAGCTTTGGAGCCTGTCCTGGCACTCGCTCTGGAGACCAGGCTGGCCTCGAACTCACAGAGATCCGCCTGCATCTGCCTCCCGAGTGCTGGGACTAAAGGCGTGCACCACCAATGCCCAGCCTATTTGACTTTTAATCGTAGGAAATCAAAGCAGGAAAACAAATATTTGTATTAAAACTTGAAGACTCCAGTCATCTATTGGATATATTTAATCCTAACAATTATTTTACTTCTACCTAATTCCTTTGATCCTTATTCATACAGACAGGGAAGCATTATTCCATATTTTGCAAGTTCTCCACTTAAAAGCGTATCTGTAGGGCTCTTTACAGAACACATTACCATCATTAAACTTTGGACATATTTACCTTGAACTCTGACAGCCATTCTTCCACAACAGCTCGCTCTGACCCCAGCATCTTCCTTCTATTCTTCTTTTATCTAAAATGCAATTTTTAAGAAAAGAACCTGAATACATAATTACCTACAGAGATTACCAAAGATACATAATGTGTCCATCTTACTAACCAAGAAACTAGTTTAGTCTGCATTTTGGATAGAGGCTTCTGCTCAGTTTGGAGTGCAATTAAAACTTCTCAACGAAAAATTCTGTTTTTAAATGATGTATCAAAAACTCATTGTCTTCATGCTTTTCATATTTTCTCCACTTCAAGTGGCAAAGAAGGCATCCTTAAATTGGATATATTTATAATCTCAGTACTGAGGAGGTAGAGGCAAGAGAACTGTGGAGGTCAAGTTGAGCTACATAGTGAGTTCTAAGACAAGCCTGTGCTACATGGCAAGACCCTATAAAAAACAAAACTAAAAGCTGAAAACTGAAGTGGCCTAGTGAAATCAAATTACATTATTGAAAACACATACACAGAGCAAGTTATGCATGACAGAATAAATCCTGTAACAAAATGTAAACATCAAATCTAGAAAAAGCAAGGGTCATATAGTTGGCAAACTGCTATCAATATATGCATTATGCAAATAAAGCAGAGTCCTAAATTTTCTAAGATGGAAAAATGTCTAACTAGCAAAATCAAACTGAATAATAGTTTGTAAATTATAATTCCAATTAAAGATTACCTTTTAAAGCCTGGAAACAAATATATGCTCAACTATTAAGTGTTTGCCACTGAGTATAGTCTAACATATTTAAATTTGAATAAAAGTAGGATACACTGTATTTTAAAATGAAAACAAAAAAACAAAGCTTTCTTTGTCACTCCAAAGGAAGGAATAAGAAAAAACAAAACTAACAAAAAATAGAACCTGAGGAAGCAGGGCTGTCTATGAAATAATTGCAAAGAAGTTCCCTTATTAAAAAGATAGTTTCTGTGGATAGAGAAATTGTGGTACATTTAAACAATGGAGTACTACTCAGCAGAAAAAAACAATGGAATCTTGAAATTTGCAGGAAAATGGATGGAACTCGAAGAAACCATTCTGAGCGAGGTAACCCAATCACAAAAAGACAAACATGATACGAACTCACTCAAATGTGGACCTGCTTTATGATACATAGTAGTGACCATGCTTTATCAGAGCTGTTTTTAATGATGTTGCTCAGAATGGTTTCCTCCCAGATGATGACTGAGAAACTTATTTAAAAAAAAAAATGGTGCCAAGTACCACAAGAGTAACAGAACTGTGCTGTTTTCTGGGATTCTGTTTTTTACTTTGTTGTTGTTGTTGTTTGTTTGTTTGTTTGTTTTTGTTTGTTTTTTGTTTTTTTTTTTTAATGTAGTGTGCTGGATGTCTCTACAATTTTGTTCAAAGGACTGCAGAACCTGGAAAGTTGTTGCTGCTATTGATGCATAACATATTGCCATTATTGCTCTTTTTATATAAATATAAATATAAATATATATATATGCTAATTGAAACTCAAATATATGATGAATCCAAGGTGTTTCAGTGAGTGCTCACCTGTGCATGCAAATTTGATTTCATCTTTAGTAAGTAGTAAAGTTATATGCTTGCCAAAAAGTAAATAAATAAATAAGTGACACACTGCAAGACAAATGTCACACAATTTCAATTTTATGTGTAACCTAGAAATGATGAACTTATGGGAACAGAGAGCAGAATTGTGGCTATTAGGCTTCAATGTAGGACTTTTAACAATGGGGAAAGGATTGGTTTAAGGATATAAAACTGCAGTTGGACAAGAGGCATGGACTCTCTGAAGTCTTGAGGTCTACTGAGAGCATGATAAATATGGTTGATAACAATATGCTATATTTTAAAAGTTGTGAGATAGTATACTTTAAGTGTTCTCAAAACAAAAATGATGAATATGTGTGATATAACATGTTAATGGTTTAATTTAGCCATGCCATTGTGAACATACTGTATTCTGTATCATAATTGTGCATGACTTTATTTATAAACCAAATACATGAATGAAAAAAAAAAGATAGCTTCTGGCTGGCAGTCCTTTAGTCCCAGCCTTTAGTCCCAGCACTCGGGAGGCAGAGGCAAGAGGATCTCTGTGAGTTCGAGACCAGCCTGGTCTACAAGAGCTAGTTTCAGGACAGGCTCCAAAGCCACAGAGAAACCCTGTCTTAAAAATCACCCCCCCCACCCAAAAAAGACAGTTCCTGTCAAATTGCACATTAGATTTAAAAAATATTAATGAGAATTACTTGAACAAAAAAATTGGTTCCATTATGACATTTCCATATATATATGATGCTGAACCTTAATCATATTTCCCCCATACTATTCTTTCATGTTAATCTCCTTCACACTAGATTTCTAATTTAAATTCCACAAGGGCTTTATTTTTTTTGACCTATTATTTTATGTGCATTGGTATGAATGTGTCACAGATCCCCTAGAACCAGAGTTACAGTTTTAAACTGCCATGTGGGTGCTGGGATTTGAACCAGGGTCCTCTGGAAGAGCAGTCAGTGTTAACCACTGAGCAATCTCTCCAGCCCCCGTCCCCCACAAAGGACTTTAAAATATGTGTATGAAGGAGCACTATACTGACTGCTAATAATAAGGAATAGAAAAAAATAGAGTAAGATATGCCATTATTTTCTAACAGCAAAATCTCTTAAAATATATTGATGCACTTGTTCAAATAAAATCCAAAATCAAAAATGATAAGGGAAGCCATGTGGTGGTAGCTGATGCCTTTAATCCCAGCACTCAGGAGGCAGAGGCAGGTGGATCTCTTGAGTTCAAGACCAGCCTGGTCTACAGAGTAAGTTCCAGAACAGCCTGATCTCAGGGAGGGGGAACCCAAAGAAAGAAAGAATTAAGGGTCAAATGTGGTAGCAGAGACCTATAATCCTATCACTCAGCATGAAGAGGCAGAGGCAGGAGAATCATGAATTCAAGACTACCTACCAATACTGCCTCAAAAAGTAAAAATATAACCAAAATATGACTTTTTTTTTTTTAAAGACAGGGTCTCACTGTATATCTCTGGATGGCCTGGAACTCACTACTTAGACCAGATTAGCCTCAAAATCAGAGACCCATCATCTACCAGGATTATAATGGGTACTGGGATTATAATGGCATGTGCCACCACACCCAAAGCTAAGCCCCCCCCCTCCCCACAGGGTTTCTCTGTGTGACAGTCCTGGTTGTCCAAGAACTCACTCTGCACACCAGGCTGGCCTTGAACTCAGAGATCTACCTGCTCCTGCCACGATCCTGGAGTGCTGGGATTAAAGGAGTGTGCCACTATGCCCTGCTCAAAGTTTATTTTTATATTTAATAATGGTACAATTTTTTTTCTTGTACTTTTGTAAAAAGTCCTTAGAGACACAACACACACTGAAATATTTAGCAATGAAATGCTTGGGGTTTGCTTTAAAGTAATGGGGGATCCTTTAGTGGTTCATAATCACTGACTGAGTGTGATGGTGTGAATAGATAAGGCCACCATAGGCTCCTATGTTTGAATTATGGTCCATAGGGAGAGGCACTATTAGGGTTGTGGCCTTGTTGGAGTAGGTGTGGCCTTATTAGAGAAAGTATGTCACTGTGGCATGGGCTTTGAGGTCTTTTACATGCTCAAGCTATACCCAGTACACAGTTTTCACTTCTGCTGCCTTTGGATTAAGATGTGGAACTCTCAGCTCCTTCTCCAGCACGTCTGTCTGTCTGCATGCATTCTGCCAAGTTTCCTGCCAAGATGACAATGAACTAAACCTCTGGGACTGTAAGCCAGCACCAATTAAATGTTTTCTTTTTTTATAAGAGTTACTGTGGTCACAGTATCTTCTCTCAGCAATAAAACCCTAAGATACTGGATGTTGAAGGCATTGTGTGAAACAGGAAGGGACCTCAACTGAAGAACAGCCTCTGACAAAACGGTCTGTGGCTGTTGTCTGTGGGGTATTTTCTTGACTGTTAATTGATGGAAGAGAATCCAGCCCACTGCTGGGGGTAGTCACCATTCCTAGGCAGGTAGGCCTTGAAAGTGTAAGAAAAGTAGCTAAATGTGAGACTCCAGACAAGCCAGAAAAAGCAGCATTCCTCTCTTGGGTTTCTGCTTCAAGCTCATGCCTTGAATTCCTATCTTGTTTCCCTCAATGATGGACACTTTTAGTCATGGTGTTTATGATCATGTACCCTCAGAGGCCAACAAAAAAGGGCATCAGATTCCCTGGAATTGGAGTTACAAGTGGTTATGAAGCGCCAGTTGTGGGAGCTAGGAACCAAACTCTGTTTTCTGCAAGAGCAACATGCAGTTTTAACCACTGAGTCATCTCCTGCGCCCCTTGCATTGAATATAAATAAAATATGACTGACCTTAAGTTGCTAGCCATTTTGTTTAGTAAACAGTACACAAACTTCATTACATTACTCATCTATTTTGTTACCGCTTGACTTGTCTTATAATGAAAAAAAACTAAAATACTGAGAAAGTGAATCTACAAATATACGAATTCTGCTAAAAGATAGAAAACAAGGCTCTTACATGTGGGTGGGGCTATGAAGAGTGTACATTCATAGACTGTTCTGAGATCTAAGCAAAACTATGAATCCCTGCTTCAGAAAAAAGAGCTAGGGCTCATGATGTGGCTCAGCTGGTAAGATGCTTGCCTAGCATGCAAAAGACACTGACTGATCCCAGCACAGAGTAAGAACACAAGTGCCAATACATCATAATGGCTTAAAGAGAATTTGGGCCCATTAAACATGCATTTTTGGAAGAGTTACTTCGTTGTCACCTCAAAATGAGGACAATGGAAGTATCTATGATAAAAGTTTTTTGTTTTTGTTTTATTATTTTGAAACAAGGTCTCACTGTGAAGCCCCAGTTGACTTGAAACTCAGCATGTTGATCAGGCTGACCTTGAATCACAGAGATCCTCCTGTCTTTGCTTGTCTGGTGGTGGGACCAAAGGCATGCTGCCACCAGACCCAACTGACAAGATTTTTTTCTTAGCAGAATAAATAACACACAAGGTCTTAGAATAGTTGATTGGCACATATACTTCATGTTAGCTGTAACAATTTTTAAGTTTTGACAACTCAAGCAGCATTTTTATTCCAGAATAATTATTAATGGTCTATTATTGAAAATATTGTTGAATAAAATACTAAGGATACAACAAGGGATTAAAAGAAAATAAGTGCTCTCAAGGGTTTCACGGGAAATCAAAAATATAGGTAAATGGCCAGGTGGTGGTGCATGCCTTTAATCCCAGCACTCAGGGAGGCAGAGGCAGGTGAATTTCTGTGAGTTTCAGGCCAGCCTGGTCTACAGAGTGAGTGCCAGGACAGGCTCCAAAGCAACACAGAGAAACCCTGTCTCAACCCCCCCACTCAAAATATATACACATACAAAACTATAGAGTCACCAGTGTAACATATGAGACAGTAATATCTTACTGCAAACTTTTTTTAAGATTTAATTCTTGTAAGAAAAGTCTCTTCCTCTCCGAGCTTTTCCTGTTTTTAAATGTCTTTATGGGGGTGTCAGATCCCCTGGAGTTGTGAACTGCTATTCGGGTGCTGGGAATTGAACCTAGGCCCTATGGAAGAGTAGCCATCTCTAGCCAGACTTCCAATTCTTAAACTGGGTTAAAAAAAATTGGCCCAGGCAAGGTGGCACATACCTTTAATCCCAGCACTTGGAAGGAAGAGGTGGGCAGATCTCTGAGGTCAAGGCCAGCCTGGACTCCAAGGATAGTTCTAGGACAGTCAGGCTACACAGAGAAACCCTGTCTCATACCCTCCCTAACTCCCACCCAAAACTGGAAAAAAATTATGAAGACATTTCAAAGTGTACATCCACAACTTAGATTAGGCAGCTACTATGGAAAAGACTAAATTCCCTAAGGCAAGACTGTACTATCTGATACAGTCACTCTAAACTGAAAATGACTATTTAAATTAATTCAAATAAAATGTATTTCTTGCTCTGGGAAAGACAGAAATTAGACCTATTCTGTATTATAGTAAACATTGGGTGTGGCGAACTAGAGAGATGGCTCAGAAGTCATGAGAGCATACTGCTCTTGCAGAAGACTTGAATTTGGTTCCCAGAACCCATGTCAAGTGGCTCATAAATGCCCAGAACTCTAACTCTAGAGGAATCTGATGCCTGTGGCCTTCTCGGGAACCTGCATTATTCTTTTTTTTTTTTTTTAATGTAGGTTCAGTTATTTTATGAAGAAAGCTGAGACTAATTATTCTCCAGAATGATCTTTATTCAGAGTGTCTCATGCTCATAGGGGTTGAATGATCAGTCCTGAATGTGAGAGTAAGTAGGAGAGACAAAACATCATATCCAAAACAAATGCCGGGGCCTTGAGGGAGAGGGAGGGTTCCTTTCCAAAACCTGGAGAGGGTCAGAGAGATGGCTCAGTGGGTAAAAGCATTTGCTGCCAAGCCTGAAGTCCTGAGTTCAACCTCTAAAGCCCACCTTGGAAGGAAGAGAACTGACAGCCAAAGACTGTACTATGACTATCAGACACCCCACCCCCTGCAAGCAAATAAATTAATACATATTTTTAAAGACCAGAGAGGAACTTCATTAAGAAATACTGCTTAGAGTAAAACAGTAAGATAGACGATAATGTGGCTGTGAGGGCTGGGTGGGGTATGTATGTGTAGGGGGCTGAAAGAGAGAGACAATGGGCATCTTGACTTTTCTAAGTTTTTCAGGGAGTAACAGAAGTTTTAGTATGATTTAGTCCTGGGTAAATTTACCTTGTAGCTTCAAGGGGGAGGGCTGGGCTTACTTATCCCCTCAGTTGAGCTGTAAGGAGCTGTGGCCTGATTTGGGGGGCGGGGAGCTAGAGGTTCTGTGATCTAACAGAATGCACCTTGGACAGCTGTACTGGTGACATCACTTCATACGGAAAACTATTGTATACTCCAAAAACTAGTATTTTCTGTAATGCTTGAGAACCTAATGTTGGTTATCCTGCTCTCCTAATGTAGATTCATACAGACACAGAACTAACTTAGGACACCATCCCAACTAAGTTCATTATTCCTCATAGGGTGGGGAGATGGTAAAGGAACACATACACAATCAGTGTCAGTCCTCAGTCAAGCTGAATTTTGAATTCTGTGTGACTACTCCCCACAACATGGGCATTCAAGTCTGCAACATGTGATTGCTAGGTTCTGTGATGGCAAATCTATATCTGTATCTACTCAGTTTTAGCTGGCATGGGTATATAAGGCTAGTGGCCTTGAGGCTCCTTGCTTGCAGCCATTCTGGAGACTTCATAAAACACAGCAGCTTTTCATCAGGATGCTGGATCTAGTGTCAGACTCCATGTAGCACAAGCAATATCTTTGCAAGTTTTCTTGTTTCCTGGTCCTATTTTGAACCTTGTCAATATGAGTCCTAATTCTCCCAAGTAATGGGCTTCCAGGCAAACAAAACAACACGTGGCTTTGATTTTATATATTTCGTACATTACTAATAAGCACTAGAAACAGCAGGTTATTTGCTCTAGCCAAATGTCAAATACTCAGAAGCTACATGTGGTTATTTTCCTATATCAGACAGAACAGAAAAGGAACACAGCCATGGTCACAAAAGTTGCTTTGGACAACAGTGATCCTGATGTACCCTAATAGCACAATTGTGCTAAATAAATAAACAGAAGTAAAATTCAGATAACACATTTGTTAAATGCAATTACTAAAATAATTCAAAATTTGAATTCAAAAGTACGAAGATGTGATTATTTCAAGTAAACCTTATAATAAATAAAGCTACTCACCAAAGATTACCAAAAATTCTTAACACGATTAATCATATGGGAAATTTAGTCTTCATTGCTTAAAAAGTTAAGGTCATAATTTTACCTGTCTTAAGATCAGTTTTCTAAAGGAGGAGGTGGCACAGGAATGCGGCAGAGTTCAAGTGTGGAATTCATTTGTTGAGAGTTAAATATTTTCCAACTCTATAAAAAATAAAAATAAAAAAATCAAATAGTAAGAATATTCTCAAGAACATAACACAATTTTTTGTTTGTTTGTTTGTTTTTCGAGACAGGGTTTCTCTGTGGCTTTTGGAGGCTGTCCTGGAACTAGCTCTTGTAGACCAGGCTGGTCTTGAACTCACAGAGACCCACCTGCCTCTGTCTCCTGAGTGCTGTGATTAAAGTAGTGTGCCACCGATGCCCAGCTACACAAAATATTTTAAACAACACAACTCATAAGACAGTTCTTCATTTTTGTGTGTCTGCAAGCACTGATGGTGCACGTATCCATGTGTGTGAGGCTGCATGCATCCATACAAGATCATGTGAAAGACAAGAGTTAATCTGCCTCTATTGCTTCCCACCTTATCCCCTTCATACAATAGTGAATATGGAGCTTTACCACTTTTTGGTTAGGCTGGCAGCCAGCAAGCCCCAGAGACCTACCTGTCTTCTATCAGCAGATGGACATAGATCATGTCCCTCTCAGCACCGAGATTCCCGACACAGGCATAAAGATCTGGCTTTTTACAATGAACTTAGGTTCCTGACACTTGTGCATTAAACACATTTACTTACTCATTGTAGCTCACCTGACCCTGATACATTCTGTAATAACGAGCATACTTGTGCACCTTTAGCATATCCAAGAAAAAAACATTATTTTGGAGACACAAAGTCTCAAATTTGAGCATCAATTATCCCACTAATTATCTTTAAGATGTTGGATAGGTTATTTAAATTGCTGGAGATTGACTATCAAATCTTTTCCTTGCAAAAAACACTAATTTACACCATTCACAAAAGTATATATTTTAGGGACCAGCAAGATGATGATTCACTGAATTAGGGCTCTTGCTGCCAAGTCTGAGGACCTGTGTTTGATTCTGGGAACCCTCATGGTAGAAGAACAGAACTTACTCTCAAAAGCTGTCCTCAGACCTCTCTTCCTCTCCCTCCCCACCTCTCTCTCTCTCTCTCTCTCTCTCTCTCTCTCTCTCTCTCTCTCTCACACACACACACACACACACACACACACACACACACAGGCTAAATGTGCACTAAATGTCTAAAAAGAAGAAAATTGCAGGATCTAAGTGTTGGGGGCAGGTGTACAGCAAAACATCTGTGTAAACAACCAAATTTATCTGCCATCCTCCCTTTCTTCTTTCTTTCTTTTTTTTTTTTTTTTTTTNTTTTTTTTTTTTTAGAAGTTTTCATGAGAAGGAGACACAACTTCTCCTGGAAACACACAATTACATCAGAGAAGAAGATGGCCATGAAAGAAAGTATGACTTTGAAATCATAATTCTCCTGCTTCCACCTTCTAAGTGCTACTATTAAAAGAGTGTAGTAATATGACCTGCAACCCATTCTTCTTTCTTTCTTTTTTTTTTTTTTTTTTTTTGAGACAGTGTCTCACTATGTAGAGATGCTGGCCTTGAACTTGCATTCTTCCTTGCCTGAACTTCCCAAGTACTGAGATTACAGATAAGCACAATCATGCCCAACTTGGGCAAACATTTTTTAAATAAACAAAAAGCATTGACAATGGCAACTGAACTATACTAAGTCTGCCAAAAAAACAAGCTCAATTTGTTGAGTCCATTTTCCTGGGATGGCACAATTAATATTCTGAAAATGTTTACACTACTTAGTTTATACAATCAACCAAAATTTTCTGTGCCATCCTTCACAGGTTTACAGAAAATACAAGAATTCACATGAAACCAAGAACATTACTAGGGGTATTATTATAATAAATACCATCCTCAAATTCTACTACAGAGCTATAGTGATAAAGAAAATCTGGTACTGACATAGAACAGACAGGTAGATCAAGACTAGAAGACCTGGAAATAAGATGACAAAGCTAAACCAAGTTAATTTTTTGACAAATGAGGTAAAAACATACTTTGGAAAACAGAACCTGTTCAACCAATGGTGCTGGTAAAACTGGACTTCTACCTACAGAAGATGAAATTAGATTTGTATCTTGTACAAAAACAATCAATTCAAAAATGGATCAAAGAACTTAACTTAGGCCAGAAACACTGAAAACTTTTGAAGAAAATATGGGGATACCCTTCAAGATACTTACAAAAAAATTATAGAAATCAAATACTATGCAAATAAAACTGTCAATCAACAAATGGGCGAATTAACTGAATAGATAGTTTTTGTTTTGTTGTTTTAGGAAACACAAATGACCAATAACTATTTTTAAAAAGTATTCAATATCCCTTACCATCAGGAAAATGCAAATTAAAACTACTTTGAGATACCACCTTACCCCAATTAGAATGGCTGTCACAGACAACACTTATTCCCTGTCAGTAGGGGTGCAAATTAACATAGGCATTGTGGAAATCAATTTGCATATTTCTCAAAATTAAAAATAGAGCTACCATATGATACAGCTATTTTACTCCTAGGCATACACCCAGAGAATGACATAACCTCCCATAGAGATAGTTGCATCTCCAAGTTTATTCATTATAGCAAAGAATTGGAATCAACCTATTTACCCATCAACAAATGAACAGATAATGGTAATCTGGGAAAAATATATGAGTACTATCTGGCTCTAAAGAAAAATGGTAGTTTAAAAATTTGAGGAAAAATGGATGGATTTTAAATATGTAATATTAAGCAAGGTCACACAATCTCAGAAAGAAAAAAATTACATGTTCTTTCTCATAGGAAGAATCCAGTCAATATATTTATATGTACAAACAAATGTACATGGAGGTACAGCATAATATAAAGACAACAAGAAAGGCTAAATATTAGAGAATGAGGAAGGACTGATACAAGTAATTCAGTTATGAAAGACAAGAGTTATGAAAGAGGATAAGTACATAAAATATATTCAATAATGAAAATTTAAAATCTAATGTGAAGCTCCACAGCTTCCATTTAAATGTCTATTCTAACTGTATAAAAGTTCAATGAGTTAGGGCCAGTCAGTGGTGGCACACACCTTTGATCCCAGCACTTAAGAGGCAGAGGCAAATGGATGGATCTCTGTGAGTTCAAGGCCAGCCTGGTCTACAAAGTGAGTTTTAGGACAGTCAGGACTGTTACACAGAAAAATCCTGTCTATAAAAAAAAAAGTTCACTGAATTGTATAGACTTTGCGTCTCCTTAATTTTAGTGTGTAATGTTTATTTTATTTGGAAGTGTTTTTATTATAAATTTATTTCAAAAGATAGTCTAGTATTAAAGAATAATAAGATGGAGAAGCATTGAAGAAAATACCTAACATTGACCTTTGGCCTCACACACATTCTCACAAATGTGCATATGTACCTGTCAACAGACTAGGGCATGGCCTTCCCTTTGTCAACGAGATAATGATAGGCAAAGGTGTACCTTCTTCCTTGAAACTTCTCTTTGAGACAGGGTTTCATTACATACCCCTAGCAGGCCTGGAAGCTCACTATGTAGATGAGGCTGGCCTCAAATTCATAGAGATCTGTCTCCCTCTGCCTCTCCAGTGCTGGGATCAAGGTGTGTACCAAATATATATATATATATATATATATATATATATATATATATATGGTCTCGAGATAATGGACACTGTCAGTGAAGAACAATCAATTTCCTTCCTCAAGTATTAAGGCTTCAATATAAGGAGGGCAAACCTGGTGCCATCCCTGAGACATCAGAGAATTAAAACAGAGCAGCTCAGAAACTCTCTGGAGACCTGCAGGGATCCGACTCTAATGGTCACATGAAAACTAACTAATCAGTACTTTGTGTATGTTAGGAAACTGCCAGGATCCAGAAAAAGAAGTGCCTTGTGATTACAGATGACCATGTTCAGAACCCACAAACTGCCTACCAATCATATTAAAGCTCGGTTAAAGACTACAGGTCCTTCCTTCCTAAGTATAGAGATATAAATGTTGGAAAGGAGCACAGGGAACTCAGAGATCTCCTGCCTCTGCTTCTGTCTCTCAAATGCTGGGAATTAAAGGCATGCACCACCATACCTGACTAAATATCTTTTTCCCCCCCAAGACAGGGTTCTCTGTTTAACAGTTCTGGCTGTACTGGAACTCGCTCTGTAGATCAGGCTGGCCTCAAACTCAAGAGACATCCACCTGCCTCTGTCTCCCAAGTGCTGGGACTGAAGGTCCCAGCTCTGGCTATATATATATGTGTGTGTGTGTGTGTGTGTGTGTGTGTGTGTGTGTGTGTGTGTGTGTGTGTGTGTGTTAAATCAAGCTAGTATATGAAAACTATAATGTGAGAAAAAACCCAAAACATTGTATTGGAACAATAGACTTTCCAGAAAAAAAATAATGTACTTGAAAACAGAGCAACACAAAATTAGTCAAGATGGAAGCAAAATTCAAATAATCTGCACTTTATCAAGCAGGGACCCAACACAAACTCTTGTATTTGGTAATCCCAGTTTATCTAATTGAGCCAATGAGACCAGCAAGGGGAAAGATTTATGCAGTGTACCCCCAGGACAAGGAATCAGCACTAGTTAACTACCCACAGAGGGTAAGGTGGACTACGTTTTGATCCACTGATTTTATCCTGAAACTTTTCCAGCTCTGTGAGAAAAACTAGGGAATATGGCTATAAGATCTACCCACATGCATCTAACTTTTCTTCCACTATCAATAATTAATACTAATAATACTAAGATAACTAGAATATAACACAAAGGAAAAGCTAATCTTCAGAAAATATATTTTTTGGCTAGGAATGTAGCTTCCTTGGTAGAGTGCATGCCTAACATGCACAAGGCACTACACTAAGCAGGTATGGTGGTGCACAACTGTAATCCCAACACCGGGAGGTGGAAGCAGGAAGATCAGCAGTTCAAGGTCATCTTCGGTTACACAGGACCAACTCTAGCTAGAAATCCAATAGAAAGGAAAAGACGTATTTTTTTTAATCATTACTGATTATTTTATGTGTCATTTAGTATTTCTAATTTCTTCTGCTTTAAATTATAAATAGGAAAGCAGATAATTTGCTATCTGAAATACTTCTAAGGTGACAAGTAGTATAAACCACCACCTTGGCTAGCCTGGAACTCACTATGCAAACCATAGCTGGCCTCAAACACATATAGATCAACTGCCTTTGCCTTCTGGGTACTGGGATTAAAGGTGTGCATCATCACAACCAGCTTACGGGGTCACAGTAAGAGTTTTCAAAGAAACTTTGAACAGTGTTGAGACTATTGACAACCATAAATAGTTCTGAATTTGGAGTAAAAGTGTTTTATATCAGGAGATAGCCACAAGCCTGTGGGAGCCCACAGGTGGAATGTGTTGTTTGAATGAGAAATGTCCCACACAGGTTCATATATTTGAACCCATGACCCCTAGCTGATGGGACTGTTTGGGGAGCTTATGAAAACTATAGAAGGTACATTTTCTTTGTCTTGTTTTGTTTTTCAAGACAGGGTTTCTCTGTGTAACAGTTCTGGCTGTCACTTAGTAGACAAAGCTGGCCTTGAATTCAGAGATTCGCCTGCCTCTGATTCCCAAAAGCTGGGATTAAAGGCATGAGCCACCACTGCACGGCTAGAAGGTACATTCTTATTGAGGGATAAAAATCATTCGTGAAAGCAACTAAAAACTTCCCATTACTTGATAATTTCCAAAACAGCTATTAGCAAGACATTCTGAGAGACACTGAATGTTAGAAACTAGCAAGCAATACTTAATTCAAAACTTATGCACAATTAAGTCAACATTATAAATCAGCCCAGCAACCCTATGATGCTGAAAGGTCATCCTATTAAAGAAAATAATGAAAACAATGAGTAACAAAAATCACTGCTACTCAAAGACATGTCCCAGTTACCAATGATTTTAAGTTAAATAATTTTAGTAATAATTGTCTTTTCCATTCTTGGCTGTCTGCCTGCTTTAGTGACACTATCTTGCTATCTCTTCAACATGCAAATCTCATTCTTGCTCTGTGTTGCCACTGCCTGTGCTGCTAGATTCAGGTCTTGCCTCCTCTAAGTGTAAAGAAAATGGGCCCCTGGAAGAGCCCACCACCTGTTCTCAAACACTCTTGATCCCCCAATCTTATTTACTGCTCTGAATGGTAGTCACCATTACTTGTTTACTATGTAGCAGCTGTAGTCAGGGGTAGAACACCTGCCTAACATGTACAAGGCCCTGTGTTCAATCTTCCACACTGCAAAACCAAACAAACTAATCTACTATCTATTTTGCTCCACTAGACTACAAGGCAAGCTACATGTGGGAGGAAGTATTTATTCACCACTATATCCACAATGTCTGCACAAGGTAACAGTCATTTCATATACAAGAAAGAAAAAATTATGTAAGTAGCACTGAGGCAAGAAAATAGGGCAGAACAAGATTCAGAAAAACCTCACACAAAGGCTGAGGTTGGTATATCAAAGAAACTAGTTGAGAAGGAGGAAGATGGAAAAGCTCCCCAACCAGGTAACAGATACATCATGAACAAAACAAATGTATCATAAAGCAAATACGAGAAAAAGTGGGTGCTATGCAAACGACTCACAAAGGGTCACTGAGTTTCTAATCTTCTAACTCTAACGTGCTGTATCTACTGCTAGCCACATGTCCCTGTCCAATTCCATGTTCTAGAACACAGGAACCTGGGAACCTTCACTGGGTGCCCACAATAACTGTATCATGGGTGAAGGCAGTGAAAACAACAGAATAATGGCTTCAGAAAAATCCATCCTCCCTAAAAGCAATGAAGCATAAGAAACACTATCAGATGAAAGTTCTTCACGAACTTGGGAAATAGTAGACATTAGTGTGTTTATAATTTTAACACACATACAGAGAGATGGGTGGTGGGGACAGGAAAACCCCCAGAAGCTCAAGGGCCTGAAGTAGAAATTGAACAAGAGACTCTGCTTCAAACAAGGAGCAAGGTGAGGACCAGAAGACTCACAAATCATACATGCTATGCACAAATATACCATATCCATATCCCACACACACGGGGAGGGTGGGCTGAATTTCCGTAAGAACAGAGAGTTTTGTAGTTTTAATATGCCCTGTTCCCATGCTCCACAAAAGCTGAGAACTAACAGCCCATAATCACAGTGAGAACCACCAGGGTCAGCCCCTGAAGGACACACCGGGTTAAAGTGCCTTCAAGGCTTTATTCCCAGAGAAATGTAATTTCCTAGAAGATCCCACCTACAAAGCTATCACTGCTTAGCACTGACCTGGAGCTTTAGCCAATGCCAAAGTCATTCCCTAGAGGCAGCTGTTGAAAACAGGGTCATTTTTTTTCCCTTAAAAACATCATGGTTCCGTGAGTTACTGGGAAAACAAATGGAATAAACATTTGGGCAACAAAAAAGATTAAAAAGAAAAACTGGAGAATGAGCTGGGCGTGGTACCCCCTGTCTACAAGCCCAGCTCTCAGGAGCCTGAGGCAGGAGGATCAGTTCAAAGTCATTCTCAGCTATAACAGACCCTAGCTCAAAATAAATGAATGAATGGATGGATAGATAGATAGATAGATAGATAGATAGATAGATAGATAGATAGACGGGAGAGGAATCCTAGAGATGAGATGTCCACACAAATTCCCAATTATCTAGAAGGTTATATCCAGTTCAGAAAGACGTATGAAACATGTTGTGGACTGGAGAGATGGCTCAGTGGTTAAGAGCAGTGGCTGCTCTTCCAGAGGACCAGGGTTCTATTCCCAGCACCCACATGGCAGTTCACACCTGTCTGTAATTCCAGTTAGTTCCAGGGGACCTGGTATCCTTACACCAATGCAAATTAAATAAAGTTTTATTTAAAAAAAAACATGCCAGGTTTATAACATTTAAAGAAGCTGGTATTCAAAGAACAGAATGAAAAAAGGAAATCTCTGGATGTGATCACATTTTAACCTCTAAACATTCCCATCCTTACGTAGTTAGCAGACACAATTCAAAACAAGCATTAAGGTAAAAATAATTAAGCTAATTGACATTTCCCTGTTTGTGTTTCCCCTCCATTTTTATTGTAGTATAAGACATATATAAATTTTACCACCTCAGCCGGGCGTTGGTGGTGCACGCCTTTAATCCCAGCACTCGGGAGGCAGAAGCAGGCGGATCTCTGTGAGTTCGAGGCCAGCCTGGTCTACAAGAGCTAGTTCCAGGACAGCCTCCAAAAGCCACAGAGAAAACCTGTCTCGAAAAACAAAACAAAACAAAAATTTTACCACCTCATCTAAGTTACAGTTCAGTGATGTTAACATGCACTCATAAGGTTGCAAATCATTATCTATCTTCACATTCCTTTCATCTTGCAAAAATAAACTCTGTAACTATTAAATGATACGCCCCATGTTGTCTCTGCCCCATTCATTTCCTAGCAGCTACCATTCTATCGAATGTCTTGATTTTTCAGCACTCTAAATACCTCACACAAGAATCAGTATTTTGTGTGACAAACTAATGTCTCTTAGTATAATATTTCCAAAATTCATACCTGTTACAGAATACGGAGGAATGTTCCTCCTTGTTAAGGCTGGGCAATATTCCAGTGTATGCACAGGGCATTTTATATTTTCCTAATCAGTTCATCTGTTAATGGGTATTTACGTGACTGCTTCCAAGTTTTAGGTATTGTGAATGATGTTGAAATGAACATGGGTATACATATATCTTCAAGACCCTGACCTTAATTCTTTTGGGTATTATACATAATGCAATCTCTAAAAAGAGAAAGCAGGAAACAATAGAGGATACTGAGTGTCCTGGTGCATACTTGTAATTTCAACATTTGAGGTTGAGGCAGGAAGATACCAAGTCTAAAAAAGTCAGTCTGGGCTACATCATGGGATAATTTTAAAAAATAAAATAAAACAAAGAAATTGAGGGGCATGGAAGAGGAACAGGCATCCAAGCGCCAATACATTTCTTCCTAACAATGACTATTATTAACTCATATAGTATTAGAAAAGTTTTAATGTATATTTTCTAATTTTTTAAAAGATTTATTTATTTATTATGAATACAGTGTTCTGCCTGCATGTACCTATGCAGGCCAGAAGGGGGCACCAGATTCATTACAGATGGTTGTTAGATGGTTGGGAATTGAACTCAGGACCTCTGGAAAACAGGCACTGCTCCTAACCTCAGAGCCATCTCTCCAGCTCCACATTTTCTAATTTTAAATATAATTAAATGTATATAAAACATTAAACGGTTATCTTTAAATTTTATAACAAATTAAGAAAATAGCTAATCAAATCTGTCAATCCTCTTGTAGTAGTTTTTAATGAATTTCTTTCCTATTCTAAGATTTTAGGTTTATTATTTTTCTTTAAGTGTATGAGCATTTTGTGTGCATGTATGTCTGTGTAACACACGTGTGCAGTGTCAGCAGAGGCCAGAAAGTGTCAGAATCCTCTTGAAACTGAAGTTACAGACTGTAGTGAGCTGCCATGTGGGTGCTAAGAATTGAACCCAGGTCCTTTGGAAGAGCAGTCAGTGCTCTCAACCCCTGAGCCATCTCTCGAGCCTCTAAGGTTTTACATATACTCGGCCTAAATTTTCTCCGTAAAGATTTGTACATTATTATAGGGCTTATTTTCACTATCTAGTATTTTATAGCATGTACTATAATGGCTGTTTTGGTTAGGGTTACTATTGCTGTTACTATTGTCTATGAGCAAAGTAACTTGGAGAGGAAAGAAAAGGTTTATTTGGCTTATGGTTCCACATCACTGTTCATCACCGAAAGAAGTCAGGACAGGAACGCAAAACACTGTAGGAACCTAGAGGCAGGAGCTCATGCAGAGGCCAAAGAGGAATGCTGCGTACTGGTGGCTCCCCATGACTTACTCAGTCTTCTTATAAGACCCAAGACCACCTGTCCAGGGGTAGCCCCACCCACAATAGGCCAGGCCTTCCCACATCAATCACTAATTATGAAAATGCCCTACAAGCTTGCCTATAGTCCACTCTTATGGAGGCATTTTCTCAATTGAGGCACAGTGACCCTCGACTAAGCCAAATTGACATAAAACTAGCCAACATATTGGTGCTATTTCAGACATTTTACATAATCTACCTATATACAGTAACCCCACGTAACTGTTATTATCCCAATTTTTCAGATGAGAAAACAGACACTGAGAGATTAAATCATTTCCCAAGCTCATATAATTAATAAACTGTAACTGGAGATTTTCTTTCCTGCCAGGTCCCACTGCCCTTTAGCCCCAAATAATCATACAGATGCTATATTAATTATAAAACTGTTGGATGATGGCTAGCTCTCTCTTAATTATTAACCCATAACTACTAATGTATGTCTTACTACATGACCTTATCTTACCAGAGAATGCCTGGCACGTCCTATCTTCCCGGTCTCTACATGGTGTCTCCTTTGAGTAGCCTTCTCTGCCTCTTCCCCCACCACTCTTCTCTCCTAGGCCCACTATCTTCCTGCCTCTACTGGCTATTGGCCAAGAAGTGTTTTACTCATCAACCAGTAAGAGAAACATATGTATAGAAGAACGTCCCCATCAGTGGTAAACAGTGGAGTCTACTTTCTATCAAGCTAGACTCTAAAAACTGTTTCTCCTCCCTAGAGTCTTGCACTATCTAGTTTAGGCTGGCCTCAAACGTGAAATCCTGCCCCCAAAGTGCTTAAAGTATAGGCATATACCACCACACCGGGCAAGACTACCCAAACTTGGAAGATCTCACCCAAGAAACCCAAGAATATCACACTTTCTTTTTTCTTTTTCTTTCTTTCTTTTTTTCTTTTCTTTTTTTTTTTTTTTTGAGACAGGGTTTCTCTGTGTAGCTTTGGAGCCTATCCTGGCACTCGCTCTGGAGACCAGACACATTTTGATTATGCTGAGAATATCATGTTTATTTCACCTGGTCACAAGATCCTTAAGTAAAAGTTACATTTATACCACTATGTATATATGTGTACACACACACACACACACACACACACACACACACACACACACACACACAAGAAAATTTAGAAGTTTTCCACATTAATGTTACCCTTGGCTTATACCAAACTATATTCTTTAAATGAATGGCTCAGTTAGCCTTTACCACTTGGAAAGAAGCTGTTCTGGTTAATAGGAACTGTCAACTTGACTGGATTTGGGAATTACCATGGAAACACACTTGTGCATGTGTCTAAGGGTATTCCCAGAAAGGGTTAACTGAAGAGGAAAGACTCACCCTGGATATGGGAGGTGCCAACCCATGAGTTGAGTAAAACTCAACCCAGGACTGAGTAAAAGCGGGGAAATGAACCAACTACTATTCATCTCTTTACTTCCTGTGAATACAATCTGACCAGCTGCCCTACATTCCCGCCAACATGATGGACCCTACCCTAAAACTGTGAGTCAAAATAAACCCTTCCTTCCTTAATTTGCTGTCAGGCATTTTGTTACAATAATGAGAAACATAATTCAGACACTACCTGATAGGCCAGCTTAAATTCTAGGAATAACATAAATCATATTAGTATGCTGTTTCATCACATTCCCCAAATAACCCAGAAGGCTGCCAGTTTTAAAAGGAGCCCAAGGCAAGAACAGGCAACAAATGAAGGTGGCAGCACAACTATGTTATCATTTGGCCCTTAGATCCAGTTCTCTGTGTAGCCCTACCTGTTCTGGAACTCACTTGGTAGACCAGGTTGTACTAGAACTCACAGAGATCCGCCTGTCTCTGCATCCTGAGTACTGAGATTAAAAGCATGCACTAACCTAACCACTGCCTGGCTAGATCCAGCAAACTTCATGGTGTTCAAAGTGTCTATGACAGATGATAAGGTAGCTAGATAAAGCTATCAGTATGTCCCTATAGAAGAGTCACAACATGGGACTCCACATAAGGCAAGGGTTCCCAGTCTTGGCACAACTTGCATTTTGGTCACTCCTGACATTGTGAGACTGTCCTGTACATGTTCAGAGAGCATCCCAGGTCACATCTCCAAATACTGTCAAAATATCTCTAAATGTGCCCCTGGGAGCAAAACTGCCCTGGCCGAGAACTACTATTTTAAAAGAGAAAGAATTGTGGTTCCTTCTGATGATGGAACCTAGAAACAGCTCCTTGTATAGCTTTTACCATGGAATAAAGTATTCATAGTATGTAACCTAACCCATCTTCAAGAATTGAGAACTCTGATGCACTAAGTCACAGGCTGAAGTTCCAGAAGCATTCCATCATTAATGGAAGTGATAGACATACATTAGTTCTTTTCAGCTCTTCAGCTTGCAAAAGAGGATCTCTACTTTTTATCTTCTAGTTAGACGCGATGTGATCAAAAAGTAAATGATTTCCATAAAGGCATTTCACTGCCAGAAAGCAGTATCTAGCATATTCATACCTTGCTTTATCATCTCCAATAACAGAGTCAAAGGGATGCACTGCTGACCCACCAAGTGAAGGCAGCTAGTCACCTGGAATCACCCAGGCCCATGCAGATTTTACAAGACAATAAATACACCTTTTTCTTAAAAACAAACAACCAAACAAACCCAAGTTATTATTTGAAGTTTGGCTGTAACTACTGTGACCACATTACTGGCTAACCCTGACTCAAACAAGTTACACAGGATCGCAGCAGGCCATAAAAGCACAAGTAAGAGGAAAGAAATGGCTCTAGTATCTAGGGCTTTTACTTCTACAAAATGTCACCTCCACCTTATTCCATGCCCTTGTAAAATTCCCTGCAAAGCAAAGCAAAGCAAAACAAAGCGAAAGGGAAAGCGAAAAGGAAAGGGAAAGGGAAAAGGGAAAAGGGAAAAAGGGAAAAAGAAGGGAAAAAGAAGGGAAAAAGAAGGGGAAAAGGGAAAAAGAAGGGGAAAAGGGAAAAAGAAGGGAAAAGAGGGAAAAGAGGGAAAGAGGGAAAAGGGAAAAGAGGGAAAAGACGGAAAAGAAAGAGGGAAAAGAGGGAAAGGGGGAAAAGGGGAAAAGGGGAAAAGGGAAAAGGGAAAAGGGAAAAGGGAAAAGGGAATGGGAAAGGGAAAAAGGAAAGGAAAGGAAAGGAAAGGAAAGGAAAGGAAAGGAAAGGAAAGGAAAGGAAAGACTGGTATATGCGTGGCTTCATACAGTAAGCTGCCATTTCTATAAGGAAGACACAGCCCACTAGGAGAAGGAAAGGAAATACCCCAGTAGGCTCAGCTATAGACGATGTATAAAGATACCAACAGATCTAAAAAGAGAGGTGACCAGAGATATGGATATAATGGTCTGGCTAAATGTTTTGTTTTGTTTTGAATTTGTACTTGCTTACTAGGCTTATGAACAAATGACCCTGTTAGCAGGAATTGAGATATAAATTAAACACAGAGTTTCAATTTTTATTTATTTATTTGGAACAGGTCTTACTAGACAACCCAGGCTGGCACTGAATTTGTAACCCTCCTGCCTAAGCGGCTTGAGTGCAGGAATGACAGCCATGTACCCTACATTCAGCACTCCCTCATCCATCCATGTTGATCAGCAATTCCCTGAGAACTCAGGCTGTCTTACTTCTCCAAGTATTACAGTCTACAGCTACTCTCCTCTTGGGAATACCCTGAACTATGAGCTAACTAACCTACTCTTCTTTCAACTCAAATGAAATCTAACAAAGCTTTTCCCTCTATCATCAGTGCAGCCTTCCTCCCCCACCCCAACAAGTTATCAACCTAGGGCTGTGAAAAGAATTCTAGTATACTTCAAAAAGAACAAAATTCTAATTCTTTTATCAATCTACAACTAAGACTTATATTCTCATTAGATTATGAATGTACATAGGGGGCACAAAGCTTTCTGTGATTTGGATATAATAGAAATTACAGCTATCTTCATTGTCAAGTTAATAGTTATTAAAGACATTAAAATACCATGTGAGCCAGGCAGTGGTGGCACTTGACGTTAATCCCAGCACTTGGGAGGCAGAGGCAGGTGGATCTCTGTGAGTTGGAGGCCAGTCTGGTCTACAAAGCTACACAGAGAAACCCTGTCTCATGTGTTCATTACTGTTTCACGATATATTTGTGTCCCGCCCTGGATAAAAATATTTCTAATCTCATTTACCCACATATTTAGATAAACATTATCTTAGGGGGGCTGGAGAGATGGCTCAGTGGTTGAGAGCACTGACTGTTCTTCCAGAGGTCCTGAGTTCAATTCCCAGCAACCACATGGTGGCTCACAACCACCTTTAATGGGATCTGGTGCCCTCTGCTGGCGTGCAGGCAGAAGACTGTATACATAATAAATCAATAAAATTAAAAATATTAAAAAAAAACATTATCTTAGGTATTCCTTTGAGGTTACTATGGATGACAGCTAACTATCTGAAGATTAAGAGAAACAGATTTTCTTTACTTGGGGTGAGTTTCACACAATCAATTGAAGGCCAAAATAGAACAAAAATGCTAAACCTTCCCGAAGTAAGAGTGTTCTTCCTGCCTGAATATGCCTTTCCCATAGGATATCAGAATTTGTTGTTGTTGTTGTTTTGTGGGTCAAAACTCTGCCGTTTCTTTTGGTGCAGAATATCTACATCAGCTCTGGTTTTTAGGCATTTGGACCCTAAAGGAACTACACCATTAACTCTGTTGAGCTGCTTGCCAACTTTTCTTGCAGTTCTTGAGACTGGTTAACTTAGTCATATGAGCCAATTTCTAACCAATTTCATAATGAACCATACACAAGTATCATTTACTGGTGGTTGTTTTTCTGGATGATAAACACACCTTAAAGATGAAAACTTTGCTGAAACCATCTCTTGAACCTTTTGGAACAGAGAATGCTTATTTTAGGTAGTACACCATTACAGCTTCTTCAGAAAAGTGACATCAAAATCAGTTGACAAGCAGATATCAAATCAGAGGACAAATATTGGTGGCATAAAATACAAGAGAGTGACTTTTAGTACCCCTTCCTCTTAAGGTTTAGAAACAGCCTTTTTCCTCTACCTTAGAAAATGAAAAATTCATTTCTTTCCATTAATAATGCCCCTCCAAAAAGGTCACCTCTCCTCTCCCTCTTATATCTTGTAAAAACTTATATGATAGACAAAGGCAGTGGTAGCTAGTCCCAATAGACCTTAAAACTTAATACTTTTTCTTCTCAGAAACTTGTGTACAAGTTTATAAATCCTATTACTAAACTACAACTTCTCTGTGGGCAGAGCGTATCCTCTGTTGGATTTGTATTTCTAGTTCTTCAGGTTAAATATATAGTTAGAAGTTTATTCATATTAGATGAATATTATAACAGCAATAGCAGACACAGCAGAGAGAAAGAAGCAAGTATGAGAATGATTACTAGTTTATATACAACACAGAGCCCTACCCCTGAGCCCATGGATCTAGTCCATACATTGGGGGATGGGGGGTTCGAGACAGAGTTTCTTTATGTAGCTTTGGAGCCTGGGTCACCATCCAGCAACTAAGCCATTTTTTAAACTTTATTTGCAATTATGGATAGCAAAAGACTGAGTTCCACTTGTTAAAAATCAAATAAGTTAACAATTATTACCTACTCGGGGAAAAAAAAATCAAAGAAGTTAGGCTGGTCAGTGGTGGTGCTCACCTTCAATCCCAGCACTCAGGAGGCAGAGCCAGGTGGATCTCTGTGAGTTTGAGGCCAGCCTGGTCTCCAGAGAGAGTTACTGATAGGGCTGTTACGCTGAGAAACCCTGTCTTGAAAAACCAAAACCAAACCAAAACAAAACAAAAAAAAAAAAATCAAAGAAAGTTTCTGCCTAGGGTTTCTAAAGATGTTTCTTAAAAGATGAATGTACCCACTTTGTTTTTCTTTCTTCTGCCCAGACTGGTCAGCCAGTATCACTAGGTGACCTTGAGAATGGAACACACAAAGTAAACAAGGACAGAGGAGAAACCAAGAAGGCACCCTGGTCCCTGGCAACTCTATCATCTATCAGTCCCAGATTATTTACTTCTGATTTTTAAGAATTTAAACAAAGAAGTAATTTTTTTTTCTTTTCAAAACAGGGTTTCTCTGTGTAGCCCTGGCTGTAGACCAGGCTTGTCCTCGAACTCAGAGCTCTGCTTGCCTCTGCCTCCCCAATGCTGGGATTAAAGGAATGTGCCACCACACCTCCTGGCTAAGCAGAGTTTATTTATCCATTTTTAGCAACCAAAATACAATTCGAACTGGTAAGACAGTGACTTTAGCAACAAACTAGACACCTCCAGCCACTTTAGATGTGCCTCAATGTAATACAGATAAAGTGTCAGAAGGGGCAAGCAGGAAGTAAGGCTGACTGAAGAGCCTCTATTCTCTGGGTGCACATCACAATTACAATTCAGCTGGAAGGGAGAAAGGAGTCCAGTACACTGACAACTCTCATACTACAGCACTGCAATCTCTTGCTGACACTGCAGGTTATAGTACAGAAAAGCAATGTAGCTTGCAAAACTGTTACCAAAAAACAAAACTGCAAGAAAATCAGAATTAGGGAAATAAGACATTTTATTGAAAAAATGTTAAAAACTTCTGCCGGGTGGTGGTGGCACACGCCTTTAAAAATCCCAGCATTTGGGAGGCAGAGGCAGGCGGATCTCTGTGAGATGGAAACCGGCCTGGTCTACAAGAGCTGGTTTCAGGACAGCCTCCAAAGCCACAGAGAAACCCTGTCTCAACCCCTCTCCTCCCCACAAAAAAAGAGTTGTTTAAGGGGCTAGAGAGACAGCTTAGCAGTTAAGAACACTGGTTGTTCTTTCAGGACCCTGGTTCAATTTCTCTCCTCCTACTGCAACTCACAACTGTCTGAAACACCAGTTTCGGGGCATCTGACGCCCTCTGCTGGAAACCATGGGCACCACATGCGCACAGTACACAGACATGCACCATACACATAATTTTTTTTCCCTCCAAAACAAGGCTTCTCTATGTAGCCCTGGCTGTCCTGGAACTCACTCTGTAGACCAGGCTGGTCTTGAATTCTCAGAGATCTGCCTGCTTCTGCCTCCTGAGTACTGGAATTAAAGGCTTGTGACACCACCACCACCCAGCATGTAAAATAAATTTTAAAAATTTAAAAAGCTGTTCAAAAGTTAGACTAATTCTTTTAAGAAGAGAAAAACTGACTCAGATTTAAGTTTGAAGAAACACTGATATAGCAAAAGTTAAGGCTGATTCTCATTATCCCATGTTTCTAATCCATAAAAATTTTGAACAAATCCTTCATAGTCCTTTCCATTTAATGTCTCTTGCACTTGTATCTTAAATTTTAACCTATTTTTTAGAAGATTTTATTTATTTATTATGTATACAACATTCTGCTTCCATGTATATCTGCACACCAGAAGAGGGCACCAGATCTCATTATAGATGGTTGTGAGCCACCATGTGGTTGCTGGGAATTGAACTCGGGACCTCTGGAAGAGCAGTCAGTGCTGTTAACCTCTAAGCCATCTCTCCAGACCCCATTTTAACCTATTTTTACAATTACTTATTTTTGTGTGTAGTGTGTATATGAATCATGAATGCATGCCACTCTGTTTGGAGATAAGGGAACAACTTTTAGGAGTTGGCTCTCTCCTTCCACCCTGATGTGGATTTTGGGGACTCAGCATAGATCATCAGGCTTGGAGGTGACAGTCTTTATCCATTGAACCATCTTGTCAGCCCAACATCTTTAAATTCTTATTTGATGTCTTAGCAAAACTTTTCATAAATTCTTACAGTGATTCTGTCATTTATGGATTTTCTTTTGTTCACACTGTCCACATAGGCCTATGGCCTCACAGCCCATGCCAATGCTCTACTATCAAACCACACCCTTAGCCTCTTGACTGCTTTTCATTCTTAATGAAAAATAACCTGGTCCTTCGGTGTCTTACTCCATAGACCCACATAAAGCATTACATAATACATTATAAGATATAAATATGCAGTTTCATTGTCCTTAATAAAAGGCCAGCTAACAATCCAACAATCCATTAGAAATCAGTATGGAGAGAAACTGGTACCCTGTGCTTATTGCAGGACAATTCACAATAACCAAAAAAACAAAATCAGCTTAAGAGTCTACCAACTACTGAATGAATAACGAAAATGTGTCTCATATATAATAGATATTATTAAACTAAAGGATGAAATATGTCATCAGGGACAACATGGATGAACCTGCAGTACATTATGTTAAATGTTAGTTACAGAAAGACAAATATCACATGCTCTCACTCATATACAGAATCTTTAAAAATTGCTTTCATCATATAGTACCCCATACGTGTATATAACTATGTGCCAATTCAGAAATAAAAGCGAGGCAGGTGAGATGGCAGTGGGTAAAGGTGCTAACCACTAAGTAAGACGAACAGCTCCATCCTCTGAACCCACATGGAAATGGAGAGAACCAATTCCCCAAAAGTGGCCTCTAACCCATCACACATGTGCTGTATGTGAGCCACACATACAAATATACATATATGTACTAAATAAAGTACTTTTGTTTGTTTGTTTTGAGACAAGGAGCCAGGATTTCTCTATGTAGCCTTGGCTATCCTAGAACTCTCTGTAGACTGGGTTGGCTTTGAACTCAGAGACCCACCTGCCTCTGCTTCCCAAGTGCCACCACGGCCCAGCTAATGAAATACTTTTTTAAAAAGATAAAATAGCTGGGTTTGAGAGCACACATCTGTAATGCCAGCACTTTAGAGCTTGAGGCAGATCAGGAGTTCAAGGACAGTATTCAGGACATGAGTACAGTATTCAAAACAAAACTAAGTAAATGATAAAATAAAAGAAAAAGCCGACAGAATCAAGGATATCTAGCTCAGAAATGAGATGGCTCAGAGGGTAAAATGTGCTTGCCATGTAAGCCTAAATTTAATTCCCCAGAACCCACAGTGGAAGAAGAGAACCTCAAAGTTGTCCTCTGACCACACAACACCCCCCCCAAGCATGTGTGTTTACACAGTAACAAAACCCTTTTTAAAAGAACCAAGGATTACTTAGATCACAGGTGTATGCCACTATGTCTGGTGTATGATGTACAAGAGATTGAACCCAGCTAAACATTCTACCGACAGAGCTAAAAAGCTACATTTCCAGTCCCATTAATAACATGCTAAAGGAAACATTACAAAACCAGGCATGAAACACAATTGTAATCCCATCATTCAGAAGGCAGAGGCAAATCCAGCTACTAGTGAATCCCCATCTCAAAATAACCCAAAAGCAAAAGCAAACAGAAACAAAGATAATATCGGGATTCTAGCTTCAGTACATTAAAAAGATGATTAAAAAAAAAAAAAACAGCCAGGTGTCGTTAGGGCCACCCATGATCCCAGCACTCTGGAAAGGGCATGATATTTATGAATTCATAACCAGCCAGAGCCACATAGTAATATCTGTCTCAAAAAAAAAAAAAAAAAGGAGAAGAAGAAGGAAGTCATGTGATAGATGATGAATTAACTTACTTAAAATTGTTGAGGCTACAGTTACTCTATAACAAAATGATCCTTATCAGTCAATTTCGGTGCCCACTACCACATTCTATAACTATTACTTTGGTAACTAATCCTCAAACCTAAAAATTACTATAATTTAATGACTAATTAAATCACTTTTTATCACACCTCTGAATTTATACTCCTTCCCATTTACTTCTTTTCATACTTGTCACCAAACAGTCAAATCTCCAAACATTAGGTCTAAACTTGACCCATGTTAAGATCAAATCATTTGCAACTAAGTTTACTACATATTATTGGGTGAATATTGTTCAAATATCAATCTACATAATTACATCAAAGTCCCACTGAAAACTTTTTATTCAAGTAAACTTGCAATTCTTTTTTAATTTAATTTTTTAAAGATTTTTTTTTTGAAACAAGGTTTCTCTGTGTAGCCCTGGCTGCCTTACAACTCAATCTGTAGTAACAGGCTGACCTCGAACTCAATCCGCCTGCTGCTGCCTCCCAAGTGCCTGAATTAAAGGCACTACCACCACCAGGCTAAACTTGCAATCCTTATTTCTCAGTTTTAATTTAACTCAAGGACACTATAGCTTTCTGACACATTAGGAAAACAAGATGAGTAAATATCTGTACAAATTAATTAGTATAGGACTAATTTGTGAAAGAAAATTGCTTGACTTATGGAAAGCAGTTAAGTGCCAAGTAAAAACTAATTCAAACCAAAACATTTAGCACATCTTTATTTTTGGCAACTTCAGGCTAGAAAAGCTGCCCTAGCTGCGACATTAAATGGAAACAGTTTATTGAGCTTTAAAATACTGGTAGATTTGGCAGCTGGCTTATTCAGCTAAATTTGCTGTTACTAGTTCATACCACACCAAGTGACAGAAGCTAAACTGAATCAAAGATTCTAAAGTGAAGGCCAGATATAAACCAAATCATTCAGGGATTTGTTTCCTTGTAAAATGTATCTGCCCTCTTCATACCCCACCCTTCACTAAGATTCTAAAGGGAAGCACAGATAAAATATATGCCTGTGTCCCCTTTTTGAAAAACCAAAAAACCTCCTCGACTATTTTGAGATATCTCTATCTTTACAGAGAATTCTCAAAGTAGGTCCAACTCTTTAGTGTGTACTGTGTGTGTGTGAGTTTATGAGTGAGTGTGTGTGTGTGTGTGTGTGTGTGTGTGTGTGTGTGTGTGTGTGTGTGTGTGGTGTAGCTATGCATATGGGCAGGTAAGGATGCATGTGAAGATTGACGTCAGTGTCTTCCTCATTCACTCTCCACCAATATACACTGAGGTATGCTCAGCTGAACCCAAAGCATGTCAATTTCACTAGTCCAGTTAGCCAGCTCACACTGGTGATACCCTGTCTCTGCCTCCTAGGTGCTGAGATTATGGGCTGGCCACCAACACCCATCTGACATTTATGTGAGTCCTGGAGATCCAAACTTCAATCCTCACATTTGCATGGTAGGTGCTATACCTGCTAAGCCATCTCCCCTGCCCCTCAAACCTCCCTCCTTTTTGAAAGGACTTTATAAGTCAGCCTGGTCTACAGAGAAGGAAAAAAAAAAAAGACAGCTTAAGGGTTATATTAAAAAACAAACAAACAAACAAAAAAAAAACAACTTCCAAGATCCATTTTGAAGCAAGCAATAATATTTCCTTACAATCGATGTTTCAAATTACTTACAAACAGCTTTGACATGGAAATCTTTCAGAAAACAAGACTATGATTTATGAATAATCACCCAGATACTACTACATGATAATTTGGGATAGTGTTTTTTAAACTATTTGGTAATTCCCTACTGCCTATTCGATTTATGGCATTCAACAATGACACCTACTGGCCACTGAAAATCAGCCATTAGTTCTCTAAGATAGCTAGTAGGCTGGTTACATAAGGGAAATACACACACACTCTCTCTCTCTCTGTCTCTCTCTCTCTCTCTCTTAAATCAATCTAACTAAAGGCAAAGAGTTATTTACAGGTGTGTAAAGAATTTATAGCACTTCATCTAAAGCAAAAATATACATTTTCTTTGTGACTAAGAACAGCATTATTCTTGTAAAAAGATAAAAGACAAGGAATGAAACACAAGTTCTTAAAATTTTATTTAAAGCACTAGCAAGTACCTCAGTGTGCTGGACATTTCAAAACAAATTCTAACGATTCATTTCTTTTCAAATGACATTCTGAGAGATAAAAAAAAACCTAACAATGTACTAACATAAATGACCAATAGTAGAAAAAAAATTAGAACTTAGAAAGTTTTCCTAACATGTAGCTCAAAAACAAGCCCTGAAAGACAACACATTTCCTGGTACTACATTTATCTTCTTAGCCTGTAACTTGAAGGCAGCATCCCAGGCAGCTTAAATTTCAATAATTTATAGTGTTGCCTTTTAAAATGTTTTCTAGTCTTTTAAGATGAGTTTTCCAATGAGTTATAAAATCAAATGCCCCTCCACAATACACGCTGACAGGAGTTTGTTTTAGTACTGTATTTCATCATTCAAACTGTGAATTTAAAAGACTTTTCAAAACAAAATAGTCTTTAACTTGTAAAAACCTAAGTCCAAGACAACCAAAGACCTCATTTTTTTAAAATCTAATAAGTAACTCACAACTGGCTTCCCAGATTTAACAAAGCAAATCACTTAAAAGTTGACGCTCCCCTGTTTAGATTCCCATCTTATTTTCACAGTCCTTAACGTCCAAACATTGGGGACGAGTTGTCTGCCAACTAATTTACTGTTCATCTTCTAATTTGCATTTACCTTCTTCTATAGACTTATAAGGCGCTCCACCTTTGTGGAGGTTAAACATTTTTTTGAGCCGCAAAGCAGCAAATTCGTGTACTACAAAACACCCATCTCAAGCTAACGTCGTGTCATTTCTCAACCCAAGTCCTTATTTGGGATAAGCGCTTCGTGACTACTCTTGCCTTCATGCTGTCCTCCTCCTACAGAGCCTGCCTGGGTAGAAAACACCGACGCCAACAACAACAAGAAGAAAGTGTTCAGATGTATCAATGGGTTGCAAGAGCTCCTCTTCCACGAGGGTCAGTCGACTTGTTTGGAAAAAATAACTGCCAAGGGTTACATAATGTACAGCCACTAGTTTCTAGATCTGACCACCAACAAATCTCTTTCTTCTCGGCACCGCTCCCTACCCCAGGAAACGGCCAGAAGAACAACCCCTGGGATTTCACTCAGGTGTCTGCAATGCCGCGTCCTTCTCTTGCCTGAGGCATCCTGCAAGAAATTCCTTCAGCCCTCACTACCTGTGCCTTGCTCCCGCCTCCTTCCCGCCTCAGCCCGCGCCGCCGCCACCCTCACGCCCTTGCTAGGCCCCCCCAAGTCGCCCCACAACACTCAGCCCCAACCCTCCTCGCCAGCCGCCTTCTCCTTACGACCGACCCTCCCGAGCTTGCTACCAGGTCTGCAGGGCTCCGGATCCGCCAACCGTCCTGCTGCCGCCTCCCCACCACACCTTCGTCAGCTCCCGGCTACCGCGTCCGCAGCCGGAGAAGAAAACCTCTTCACCCGGCACTGTGCGTGCCCCCCCCCAAGACAGCACCGCCGCCTACCTGTCACCCCGCAGCCTCAGGCTTCCTACCGCCACCGCCTCCCGCAGCAGCCTGCCAACTGCAGCATAACAACCAGCCCTCTCATTGAGTGGGCCCACGCGCTTAATAACGGCCGCTCTCATTGGCTGCACCATGGCCTCGGCCCGCCCCTCGGTGCGCCACCTAAATATTCCTCCCGGGAACAAGGAAAACACAGCCTCCCTGCCCTCTTCCCCGCACCTCCTACCGCAGTCGGATTCCGGCTGCAAAGTGTGGAAAACAACATCAATTTCCAGTCTCCCTTATGTCATCTCTACCTTGTCTGGGAGTCTTGCGCCAAGACCGGAACGCTTAACATCTCCTCCGCGTTCCTGCCGTAAGGAACTCGAGGAGACGACGTCCGTTTCCGGTTGGCTCCTGCTGGAAGGTTGAACGTTGAGTGTCCTGAGAGGTCAGATTGCTGTCAGGTAATTTAGGGAGTTGATGGGAGACCTCTGGATTAGGAATAATCTCGACTGTATTTAGGGAAGTGCAGAAGTGAGAGTGCTGAGCGGGACCAGCTCAGACCGGGAGGAAGGGAGCGCTGCCGCCAAGTACAGTTGAGCAGAGGCGGATGGAGGATGCCCTGAGAAGTACTGTAGTGGTTAAACCCCAGACATTGCCCCCACGCCACCGCCGCTACCGCATGCAATTTCCTCCTTGCCTCCTGGATTTTTGAATTGTATTTGGGTAGAGTAAAGAACATCCCCCGATCCGGAAATACTTAAACTAGAAAGTTTCCAACGGCTGCCTCACAAAATCATGTCTATTTCAGATCCCTAGGGTTAAGGATTGGGTACTAAAGTAATAGCATTTCATTTGTCTTTATTTTCTTATATTTTTATGGTCATCTCAGTTTTTAAATGAGGTAAAATTGAGTTATATACTTGAAAGCCCTTGATAAGCTGTAAAATTACATGTAGTGGAAGTAACATTCCTTAGGGAAAGTAAGTCAACACTTCCCGTGCTAGAACAAGTGGAGGTTGGTCATCATCTAACTTGTAAGTTAGATGACTCCTGACATAAGCAGAGAACGTTTTAATTTTCTATAATTATATGTTCTTTCTTTGTTGAATTTATTTCTTTGCTGTTCGTAAATGTGTAGTTCTAAACGTGAAATAATTCCCTGTCGTTGAGTCCTCAGTGCAGTGTAACTCTTCCCATGGTATGAGGAGAGAACCCGTTCCTTTAAATTGTCCTCTGACCATTATATGGGCACATACACACACAAATAAATAAGGTTTTAAATCAAGATTCTTTTAAAAATAGGAACTGGGCATGTGCACATGTCTGTACTCATAGCCCTTGAGTACAGGATTGAGAGTTCAAAGTCATCCCTGACCTCATTTCAAGTTTATGGTCAGACTGAGTTAGGTAAGACTGTCTCAAGTAAATAAAACAATATTCTTGTAAGATAGGGTGGTGAGTATCCCAATGATAAAGTTAAAGTTATGTGTACTTCATTCAGAAAAATGTCTGATAAAACATATTCCTTGTCATGTACAATAGAAAATTCTCTCAAGCTGTGATGTCCAATAAAAATGTAATGGAAGCCACATATGTAATACTAAATTTTCTAGTAGACACTAAAACTAAAAAAAAAAAACCTAACATATTAAACTTATTCTCATTTAAAGATATACTCTGAAACTAGGTGTGGTGGCACATGCCTTAACAGCACTCAGGAGGCAGAGACAGGGGGATCTCTGAGTTCAACACCATCCTGGTCTACAGATTGAGTTCCAGGACAGCCAGGCTACACCGAGAAACCCTGTCTTGAGTGTGTGTGTGTAACCTGTATTATTAATGAATTATTCTACATTTCATATTATCTTAAAATTTAACGTACTTTTTGTATTCAGTATATACACCTGTATGTTATTTTCGTAAATTCTTGGTCTGTTTGTATCTTATAAGGTTGAAAAAATACACTTGAAAAAAGTATATTCATATACCCAGATAATTCCAAAGACACTTTAGTATTTTCTTATAATTGATTTTAGAATTTGCTTTGATACTTGCTACTGTTTCGGAGGACCTGAGTTCAGTTCCTAGCACCCACAGCAGACAGCTCACAATCACCTACTTATTACTTCAGCTCCAGGGGAATCCAATACCCTCTCTCGACTCTGAGGACACTGCCATGCATGACACACACACACATACACACACACACACACACACACACACACACACACACACACACATAAAATCTTTTTTAAAAGAATTTACTTTGAAATTTAAATCAAGTAAAATTCCCAGTTCCTTAGCTACATAGCCACATTCCAAATGTTAGTGACTACATAACAAGACAGCACAGACCCAGGAGAGGAATTGGTGGCCATTGGTATTCGAATGTTGTTTTTGTGTATGTGTTTTGGTTTTTCAAGACAGGGTTTCTCTGTGTAGCCCTGGCTGTCCTGGAACTCACAGAGCTCCACCTGCATCTTCCTCCTGAGTGATAATAGTATGCTTTATAAAAGCTTTCTACTAAGAATTTTCAGATATTTATCCTTTTTCAAAACATTTCACTTGTAAACATCAAATTTGGCTCTTGGATATATATAACCTCTTTCCCTTCTTTTACTTTTTTCCTATAGACATGGCCCCTGGGCATGGACACGGTCACGATTATCATGATAAATTGGTACTTCCAGATTACAAACAGTGGAAAATAGAAGGGACACCGTTAGAAACAGTCCAGAAGAGGCTTGCTGTGCGAGGGCTGAAGGATCCATGGGCTCGGTAAGATGAGTCTAAAAATGTCGTCTTCTTTTGAAGTGACTTTTATTTGTATAACGGGGCAGGAATGCTGGCATGCATCTGCAGGTATTCAGATAGAGATGATTCAAGGGAGGCCTCTATCCATCTTGTGAGTCTTGGGGGTAAAGCTCCACAGCCAGTTCTTTTCCCCACTGAGCTATTTCCCTGGCCCAAATCTAGTGGTTTGTGAGTTTAGAGAGTCAGTATATTCTGAAAAATGGCTTTTGGGGGTTGGGGCATTTCTAGAAAGGGTTTCTCTGTGTAGCCCCGGCTGTCCTGGAACTCAATCTGTAGACTATGTTGGCCTGGAACTCAGAGATCTACCTGTCCTGTCTCTGCCTCCCAAGTGCTGAGATCAAAAGCATTCACCATCACTGTCTATCGGGAAATGGCTTTTTAGCTTTATTTGTGTGCAATACAATTCACCCATTTTATTTACTCATTTATTTATATATGGGGGGGCATTTCAAGACAGAGTTTCTCTGTGTAACAGCCCTAGCTGTCCTGGAACTAGCTTTGTAAACCAGGCTGGCCTCGAATTCACAGAGATCCACTTGACTCTGCCTCCTGTGTGCTGGGACTAATGGCATGTGCCGCCACACAAGGCTAATTCACCCATTTTAAAGTTAACTCATTATCATTTTGTTAGTTTTTACAAATGGGCAACTATGGAATCACTACTGAAATCATGATGCAGAATATTTCTATTATCCCAGAAAATTTGTGCCTTTTGCAGCTGTTGCCAATGACTGGCTCCTGGCAACTACTGCTCTGCTTCTGTCTCTAGTTTTTTTCTTACTAATACCTTCTACATTAGAATCCTGTGGGATGCATCTTTCATCCCAGCCTTTCACTTAATGTTGGTTTTTGAGGGGGCAGGGCAGGGGTAGCTGAGTTTTCTCTCTTATTGGCTTTGTTTTTTAAGTACCAAGTGATAAAACTCATTCTAGAAAGCCTGTCTTGGAACCCAACTTAATACTTTTTACCCTTGGGGTTTTTGTCTTATTTCTTTTGTTTGGTTGTTTGGTTGGTTGTTTTGGGTTTTTAGAAACAGGGTTTCTCTGTGTAGCCTGTTCTGGAACTGGAACTCGCTCTGTAGACCAGGCTGGCCTCAAACTCAGAGATCCACCTGCCTCTGCCTCCAGAGTTATGGGACTGAAGGTGTGAGCCACACATTTTGTTTACCACAGTAACAATTCAAATTATTTCCAGCTCTTGGTTCTTATTATGAGTAAAGTTGCTGCAACTATTCACAAGTCTGTCTGGACATGTGTTTTCATTTCCCTTTGGTAAATACCTAAGAGTGGGATTTCTGGGTTATATGGTAAGTCTATGGGTTTTTATAAAAACTGCCAAACAATGATCTAAAGTCGTGTTACTATTCCCCATTCCTACCAGCAGTGGATGAGAATTTCAGTCGCTTAATGGTCTCATCAGTGTGTTGTGTTTTCAGTGTATTAACGTCAGCTATTCTAATGCCAAAAACATGGTTGTTTGCATGCCTGTACTCTCAGCCTTTGAAAGGTGGAGGCAGGAGGATTGGAATTACAAGACCATCCAATATCAAATTGGAGGCCAGCCTGGGCTACGTAAGAGCTAATCTCAAAAAAAGTAAAAGAGATGAAGCCCTTCTAATATGTCAGCAGAAAGTTTGTGTGAACACTGATGATTATGTTAATTATTTTGTGTATATATCTGGTTTTTTTTTTTTTGTGCAGTATATCCTTAGGTCTTTTGACCTCTTGTTATGAGCTATAACAGTTCTTTATATATTTTGAAAATAATCCCTTCATCATATATAAATTTTGTAAATGTTTTCCCAGAGTATATGTCAGTATATAACCTGTCTTTTCATTTTTTAATGTTTTAAATTCCAATAACTTCCCAATAAAGTATTTTTTTCTTTTGTCACTATTACTTTTTCATCTCATCTAGGATTTTGTCCTATATTTTCTAGAAGCTTTTTTTTTCTTTTTGAGCAGTTATGTGTATGACCCAAGCCAGGCTGACTCCTGATGGTCCTGTCTTAGCCTCCTAAGTACTGGGTTTGCAGGCATGTATCATCACACTCAGCTTATGGTTTTCATGAATTGAGATATGATTATTTACTTTGAGTTAATTTTTTTTAAGATTTATTTATTTTGTACACATTGTTCTGTCTGCATGTATCCCTATATGACAGAAGAGGACACCAGGTCTCATTACAGATGGTTGTGAGCCACCATGTGGTTGCTGGGAATTGAACTCAGGACTTATGGAAGAGCAATTTTTTTATTTAAAAAAATGTATTTATCTTTATGTGTATTTGCCTGCATGTATGTCTGTGCACCACATGTGTGTTATTGGTTGTTATTTTACTTTTTTTGGCTTTATGCTCTTTTGGGGTGCTCACCACCCAGCTCCCAAATAATACACACAAAGACTTATTATTTCTTATGAATGCCCGGTCTTAGCCTGGCTTATTTCTAGCCAGTTTTTCTTAACTTAAATTATCCCATCTACCTTTTGCCTCTGTGTTTATTTCCTTTTCTTACTTCTGTATATCTTACTTTCCCCCCCTTACTCTGTGGCTGGCTGTATGGCTGGCCCCAACATCAACATCCTTCTTTCCTCGTTTTTGCTCCTTCTGATTTCTCCTTCTATTTATCTTTTCTGCCTGCCAGCCCCACCTATCCTTTCTCCTGCCTCTCTATTGGCCATTCAGCTCTTTATTAGACCAATCAGGTGTGTTAAACAGGCAAAGTAAGACAGCTTCACAGAGTTAAACAAGAGAAACATAAAAGAATGCAACACATTTTTGCATGTTTAAACAAATGTTCCACAGCATGACAAATGTAACACATCTTAAAATAATATTCCACAGCACATGTGTCTGGTTCCACAGAGATCAGGAGAGAGAGGGTGTTAGAGCTTCTGAGTCTAGATATAAACTCCTGTGGTTGCTATGAATCCAGCCTGGATCCTCTTGAAGTGCAGCCCATGCTTTTCACTAATGAGCTATCTCTCTAGCACCATAAGTTTTCATTTTATTGAAGAAAGAAGGGAGGCAAATATTATCTGAGGATATCCAGGTGGTTCAGAACCATTTATTAAAAGGTTATTCCCAGTTGAATTACTTTGATAAATACGTCAAAAATCAATAGACCGTATCTGTGTGGTCTTTTTCTGAACTCTGTCTTGTTTCTCTGTTCAGTGTATCTGCACTTAGGTCCAATACTGAAATCTTTAATAGGATAGTATAAGATCTCCAATTACCTTCCGTTGGTTAAGCTATTCTGGGCCTTGTTTTATTTGCTTATAAATTTTAGTTTGTACTCATCAATTTCTACAAATAGCTGACTTGGATTTTAATTGGGCTTTCATTCACTATTTCACAGAAATGTATAGTAGAATCTTTTTCATGTTTTTATTGGACTCATCATTTTGGAGATAATTTTTTGTGGCTGTAACAATGAGTCTTTAAGAATACATGTGATTTATGACCTTTTGAACTTTTAAGCATTATTTTCTTAACTTTTATACAGATCTCGAGCATTTTGTTGAATTTATTCATATTTCTGGTACTATCATAAGTGTTATTTTAAATTGTGTTGTTGACAATTAAGATTGTAATTAATTTGCAGACACTGACTTTATATCCCATTCATTATTTAGCTCAATTTTTGTTTTAGCTAAGTGTGTGGCCTAGTAAATTATTTTATATGTCCCTTAAATTTTTCTTTGAGTAATGATCATTTTGTGTACAGAGACAATATCACTTTGTCTTTCTCAAACTATAAACTTTCCTTTTTTTTCTTGCATTATTGTAATAGGTAACATGGAAAAAGAAACAAAGAATTTTCTTTAAGATTTTGATTTTTTTTTTTTTTTCCTGGTGGTTTTTGCAACAAGGTCTTACTAAGTAGCTCAGGCTGATTCTGAACTGTATTCAGTCTTGTGTCTTTCAGCCTCTGGACACTGGGATTGTAGGTATAAGTCAGTCTTGCCATATTGTCCCTGCTTGTTCTTATTCCTGGTTCAGCCAGCGTTCTTACCTTAGTCTCCTGATTAGCTGGACTGGAAAGACTTGCCAGCATACCCAGGCTTTTTATTAGTATTGGATGATCTACTGAGATGTTGATGTCTTTTTTCTGTTAATGTAGTGAGTTACTTGTACTGATTTACAAATATTAAACCAATCTTGCTTTTCTAAGTTGAGCCCTATTTCTTCGTGATTAATTATTTTTGTTTGTACATTGCTGGTTTTAGTTTTCTAAAATTTTGTTCAGAATATGCAACAGGCCTAGTGTGGTGGTACACACCTTTAATCCCAGCAATCAGGAGGCAGAGGCAGGCTGATCTCTTTGAGTTCCAGGCTAGCCTGATCTATACTAGCCTCAGAGTTCCAGAGTTCTACAGCCAGAGCAATTTCTAACATCTTTGTGTGGTTTTGGCATCTAAACTAGTTTGATTTGTTTCCATATTTTCTAGTGAGACAGATTTTTTTAGTTCATTTTTTTGTCCCCTATAAGGTGATTCCTGCCCCCCTCCATTTTTCCCTATAACAGATTTCTGTTGCCCTCTCTGTTCAGCATAGTCAAAAGAACCATCCAGAGCAGGAGATCAGTCTTCTGAAGCTCAGGCTGTATGACAAGGAAAGGCTTTGAGCCTCTTGAAGAGTAGTAATAAAATCAGGTGTGCATCCTTCTGAGACAAAATATATTGTACATTTGCATGCTTAATGTTTATTACAATAATGTAAGGGAGATAAGTAGTTTACTTTGAAGAGAAGAACAAATTCATATTTTATATATGAAACTTGGTCATATATTCTTAATTATCCTATGCCCCAGAAATAGTCCTAGTTTGACTTACAATATTAAATAATCTTGCTTTGAACCTTGTGTGTTAGTTCATGCCTGTAGCCTTTCAGCTCAGGAGGCTGAAGCAGGAGTTTTGCCGAAAGTTGGAAGCCAGCTTGTCATATAGAGTGAGACCCCATTTCAAAAAACAAAGAAAACAATGCTGGGCCCAATGGCTCATGCCTTTAATACCAGCACTTATACAGAGGCAGATGGATCTCTGAGAGGCCAACCTGGTCTGCATAGTGAGTTCCAGGACAGCCAGGGTTATAAAATGAGACTGTCTCAAAACAAAACCCACAAGAACAAAAAGTACTAATGTAGCATTTCAGTATTGAAGAAAGAAGAAAATCAAATGCATTTGGCTCAATTAATGTGAATTGCATGTGATTATCATTTCTCTTCTCTTTTTCAGCAATGAGGCTTGGAGATATATGGGTGGCTTTGCAGAGAATATCACCTTCATGCACGTGTTGCTGAAAGGGTTCAAATGGGGATCTGCTGCATTTGTGGCAGCTATAGGGATTGAATATTTCCTGACTTCCCAGAATGATAAGAAGAATCACTGAAGACAGCACCTGGAATTATCTGGTGACTTCTTTCTCATAAAAACAAGATTTCCTCACTCTAGCGTCCTTGGCTGTATGTTTGTCCTTGAAAGAATGGTTTAATAAAGTAAGGAAAAACTTTGTTTTGTTTTGTAACTCTTAAAATTAGAAAAATTTCGTGTATGTACCTATAATCCCAACACTTGGAAAGCTGAGGAGGATCATGAATTCCAAGCTAGCTTAAACTACATAGTGAGGCTATCTCAATAAATAAATAAATAAGAAATATATATATATATTATATATATATATATATAAATAGTTTGTTGTTTGTTTGTTTGTTTGTTTTGTTTGGAATGTTGGGTATTGGGGTACCAGCCGCAGTTTATTCTACATGTAGCAGGCAGCTACCAAATTTAACTTAACAAATGGATATGTTCTAAGAGGGCTTTTTTTATTTTATATTTTTTAAAGATTTATTTATTATGTATGCAGTGTTACAGATGGTTGTGAGCCATTATGTGGTTGCTGGGAATTGAACTCAGGCCCTCTGGAAAAACAGGCAGTGCTCTTAACCATGACATATTTAATCCAGTTAGCCTGTATGTGCACAGGACTCGCTGTCTACTAGAGCTTAAGACAACTTACCAGCAGCACGAGCATGCATACACATACACACACACACACACACACACACACACACACACACACACACACACTCCAAAAAAAAACCTATGACTCTCTCCCCAAGTAAGCCATCAGTTGCCAATACTTTCTTGGTTACAGTTAGAGCCTCATGGGTCCCTCTGCCTCTACTATCTATGATGGAATGTTGGCTGGCTGAATCTTGTAGGTAACCACAGTGCAACAGCCATGTCACATCCAGAACACAGCATTTCTTGGTGCTCTTTCCTATCCTATTCCTACATTCCTTCTGTGCCCTCTCCGTGATATTCCCTGAGTTGGGTGTGTATGTGTCTGTCTGTGTCTGTCTCTGTGGAGTATTTGATATTAGATGTCCCATGTAGGGCTGAGCACACAACATTTATTCTCAGCATTTTGACCAATTAGTATTCTTTATATTGATTGCTGCTGGCCACGGAAAAAAAAAGAGCTTTGACCAAGGTTGAGGGTGAAGATAATCTATGAATACAAGCATAAATATTTAAAAGGCAATTTGACAAAGTGATCATTTAGCAAAACAATGGTAGTTAAGTTCTCTCCTGGGGCTATGACCTCCTGAGCCATGGACTCTACCAGACTTACAGTACCAAGCCTGAATTCCCTCCTGTAGAGCAGGCCTCAAATCCAAACAGTGGTTGGCTAACAGTGATGCTGCTATTACACCAGTGACCATATCTTGCTTGGCAGATCCATATTATAGCATGCAGGGTCCAGAGCTCGGTAAGACCACCTTTTCTCCCTTAGCTATCCACCTCCAGGTTTTTAAACTGGAGTTGGTCTTGCTGTTTAGAGGGACATACCTATGTATCATGTTCATTTTTCTTTATTAATCCTATTTTCTTCTCTTAATCCTCACTGTTGCCATGTTGAGAAAAATGATACTTTTTAACAAATTAAACATTTTCCCAAGTTAAATCTTTAAGTCACTAGTTAAGAGTCTGAAGAGAGCTGGGTGGCAGTAGCACATGCCTTTGATCCCAGCACTCAGGAGGCAGAGGCAGGCAGATCTCTGAGTTCAAGACCAACCTGATCTATAAAGTAAGTTCCAGGACAGCCATAGCTACACAGAGAAATCCTGTCTGAAAAACAAAAACAACAACAAAAAAGAGGCTGGAGAGATGGCTTATCAGTCAAGACAGGCCCTGCCTGGGTTGGAGTCCCAGCACCCACATGGCTACTCACAACCATCTGTAACTCTAGTTCCAGGGGATCTGACACCCTCACACAGACATACATGCAAGCAAAAAAACCAATGCACAAAAAATAAAAAGCCACAAGGTGGTGGTGCACACCTTTAATCCCAGCACTCGGGAGGCAGAGGCAAGCTGATCTCTTCGTGTTCGAGGCCAGCCTGGTCTACAAAGCTAGTGCTGAGATAGGCTCCACAGCTACACAGAGAAACCTTGTCTCAGAAAAAGAGAGAGAGAGAAAAAGGAACTGCAGTTAATTGCTAACACAGTTGGTTTGTTGGTGAGAGCTGTCTTGTTTATAGAAGTTGGATTCTTGCACTGGGGTAGGGGGATTCATTCACTCTGCACTTTTCTTTGTAAGGAACTAATTCCATTCATGACAGCTCTACCCTCATCAGCTAATCTAAAGAAATTAAAAAAGGACATGACTGTCCCAGGTTTTGGCACCAGATGAATGTAAAAAAGAAATAAAAAGGAAATTCAGACATGACTACTCTTAGGTATGGTGAAGAAGAAAGTTTATTGTAGATAAGAGGGAGAGCATAGCCAGAGACAGAGACATCTGTGAGTCCAGAGTGATCATGACCAGATGTCCCTGCCCCTGGCTATTCTCTCCCATTTTTCAAGGGTTTGAGACTTAACAGATACCATCACAGTGGAAGTAAGTGTCAATATATTTTAGAGGGACACAAACATTCAGCCCACTGCATATTAATTAGAATAACTAACAACAATGATTATTTTCAAGAAACCAACTTTTGTCTTTCAAGCCCTTGTCTCTGTAATGTTTAGGCTTGACTAGCTGGCCAGCAAGGCCCCAGGATCTGCTCTGTCCCTGGCCTACTTTAAGCATCTTGCCAAGAACAAATAGATTGGATTTATTTAAGAAAATACATTTATTAATTTAAAATTCTAGTTATCAATGTAATCTGCTATGATGAGTTGATTTTGATAATTGTATCCTTGATAAATGGCACTTATAACAAAAGAAATATAAATTTTCATTGTATTTTATGAATGTTAATGAGTGAATCATTTTACATAATACGTCACAATTAAGTGAACTGTTGTTTTACTTAATGAAAATGTGTTATGTTTAAATATTACACAGTGCAAATGTATCAAAACATTACATCACACCCAAAAGTTTGTATAATGTTGATGTTTTATCACTTAAATTTATAATTTAATTTAAAAATTACGTAAAAAGGAAAAATACAGTGCAAAGAATACAGGGAAAGAAACAAACACTGGGGTCCCTAGAAATAAGATGATTAAGTCATTAATAATTACATTGAGAGTATGTGGTCCAAAGTTAATTGATTAAGACAAGGTCTCACTGTGTAGTCCAGGCTATCCTCAGACTCACAGATATCTATCTACCTGCAGGAAGATAGCAAGTTGGAATCCAGCCTTGGTAGTGAGACCCTGTCCTAGAGAGGGAAGGATGGAGAAAAGGAGGGAAGGAAGTGAAGGAGGGAGGGAGGGACAGACTGCCTTAAAAGGTATGAGTCCCTATCTAATCTTAAATATCTATACAGAACTTCAGAATAGCTGAAGCAACAACGAACAGACCTAAAGGGAGAGAACCATAGCTGCAGCTTGTAGTACTCCCTTTTCCGAAGTTGGTAGAACAAGTAGAAAACAAGGCTGCAGAAGTCTCAAGCAACACTACCGCCCAGCTTGATGTAATATTTATAGAACACTGGAACAAAAGCAGAGCACACATTCCCAGAGAATGAGGGACATTTACCATAACTGATTAGATTTCATGCCATTAAACCAGGTTCAGTAGAGTTAGGATGTTGGAGTCAAACATGCAGCTCTGCAAAGACAAACAAACAAACAAAAAAAACCCAAAACTGAATCATACAATATATACTCTCAAACTACATAGAAATTAGACTAACAATTAACCTCTGAGAAATTTCTCATTATTTGGAAATTGGCAGCACAATTATAATACCAAATTGCTCCAAAAAAGGGGGGGGGGGAGCAGTTTTAGTTATCGTCTTTGTTGCTGAGATAAAACACCGACCAAAGCAACTAGGGCAGGAAAGGGTTTATTTCATCTTAGAGTTCCAGATAACAGTTCATCACTGAGGGAAGTCAGGTCAGGAATTTACGGGATGAACCAGGAAGCCGGAACTGAAGCAGGGGCCATGGAGGAACATATGTTGCCGGATTGTTCCCCATGGCTTGCTCAACCTGCTTTCTCATACATCCGAGGACCATCAACCCAGGGCGGCACCACCCACAGTGAATGGCCCTCCTGCATCGATCACCAACCAAACAAATGCAGCACAGGCTAACCTGAAGGCCAATCTGATGGAGGCGATTCTTTAATCCCTCTTTTCAGACGACTCTCCTTTGTTTCATGTTGACAAATCTAACCAACACAGACATCTAGGGGGATGTAAAACATAACAGAAGAAAAAAGAGATAATCAAGATGTTTAGGAGTGGACAGGAGGGGGGAGACACAAATGAGCGATATGAGGAGAGATGGAGAGAGGGGCAGAGAGAGAGGAGAGAGAAGGAAGAATGTCGCTAGAAGTCCTAGAGAGTTAAAACAATAGACATTGTATACACGCATCTTTAAGCTAATACATTTGGTAGTTTTGATGAAATTGACACCGCTTTCTTTGTTCACTTTGTTTTGTTATGTTTAAGATCTTGTATTTTTGGCAGTCTTTCTGCCTCTGTCTCCGGAGTACTGGGATCACCCAGAAAGCAATACTGTCATTTTATAAGACAGACCGCCAGGTTGAGGGATAGTTGAGTGTCATGTGCAAGACCCTAGATCCAGTCCTCAGCATCACTAAAAACCAAAACTGCAGAAGTTTACACAAAGAGATAACCCAGATGATTTTTTATCTACTAAAAATGTTTGCATTCAGCCAGGCATAGTGGCGTAGACCTTTAATCCCAGCACTCGGGAGACAGAGGCAGGGAGATCTCTGTGAATGCAATGCCAACCTGATCTACAAAGTGAGTGCCAGGACAGGCTCCAAAGCTACACAGAGAAACCCTATCTTAAAACAACAACAAAACTTTGCATTTTGGGGTAATTGTACATTCACTTGCTGGGTTAGGTAGAGGAAAGGAATGGAATCGAAGAAAGGTGTATTGAAAGTAAAAATGACAGCATTTTTGTCATTTATTTATTTAGGTTTTCTGAGACAGGGCATTTTTTTGGTTCATTTTTGAAACTTTTTGTTTGTTTGTTTTTTGTTTTTCGAGACAGGGTTTCTCTGTGTAGCTTTGGAGCCGATCCTGGCACTTGCTCTGGAGACCAGGCTGGCCTCAAACTCTCAGAGATCCACCTGCCTTTGCCTCCCGAGTGCTGGGATTAAAGGTGTGCGCCACCAATGCCCCGCGAAACTTTTTTTAATCTACCATAATTTTTGCTGAAAGTAAAGAATGAACTTTTCCTTCTGTTTCCTGAATTTTGAAATTATTACTTTAATTTCCTAGCACCTACAAAGCATTCCAACTCCAGTTGTCTTACATGTGACCATTATTTAAACTAGTACACATATCATGTGGTTTTTGTCTCTCAAACTTGACCAAAGAACATTCAAATGATACTAATTACATGAACTTAGCCTCATAAATAAGCACCATACATGATAATATGTAATAGTGTTATTAGACCTACTTTGTATGTGGGACAAGTCCATAGAATAAAAGTCACAAAACCCAAAGTGATTTGGGTAATAAGCTTGAAGTTAGATTTTGAACATGGATCTGATGTGAGAACCAATAGGAACACTATTGTTACATTGTCTATCAGGGTGTACAGGACAAGCAGGACCGTGCACTGACATGGAAGGAGAAAGCATTTAGACTTCTAATCATACTTATCTTCTTGTTTATTGCTGATGAATTATATCTGGCTGACTTTCTTTTCAGCACTGGAGATTGAAACTATTGCCTCATTCTCTTTTATTTTAAAGTAGCACCTCAGTAGGTTGCCTAGGCTGGCCTTGAACTCCTGTAACCTGAATGGGTCTTATGGTACTCAGCCACAGTCTCTCAAGTACCTGGGATTTCAGCCGTTTGCCACCAGACTGAGATCTAATAAGTAAATTCAAAATGGGGTATTCTCTCACAAACTGGGTACTGAGTGATTACCTAGAATTTAGGAAGGGACCTTTTGAGAGAGAGGTATTTTAACCTCCACAGGAGAATACAAAGGTTGTTCAGAAAATCACTACAGGCTGCACTTTATGTGTGCCAGCTTGGTGGAATTTATAATCCACAAATTTTAAATAACTAACCTTCATTAAATACCAGAGCAGCTTAAAGATAATTTTACAAAGAAACCACTGACTGAAGCTAATACCAATAACCAATAACACAAGAACAAGCAAACAAGAGAATCGCACAGCTATAGACTGTCAGCAGTGTTGCGTGTGACATCTCATCACTCGAAAACCATCTACTCCCCTCCAAAGTATCAAGAAGACAGAACTATGGACTTGGACCAGCTATCAGTACAGGGAACCTTGCCCCAGGAGTGTGCTGACTTGGCTAATGTAGCACAGAATCAGTATGCTTAGAAAGGCCTTAAAAACTATAATTCATCTATATCTTGCCTTCTGTTTCTACATTTATGTGTTTTCATGTACATATCTGATAATATTAACATATAAAACATAAACTCACTTAAAGATCATTAATGCTTTAGACTCTATTAGAATGAATTACCTTTGCTATATATGAGCAATGTTAGACAGGACCTTAATAGTAAAAAAGAAATCCCCATATTTCAAGATGTGTTTGTTTTTCTATTTAATCTCACATGCAACAAAGTGAAGTAATTCTTTTGAAATATCCCACAAGTTACAAAACAAACTGGAAAGAATTTTAGTTGTTACTAAAGACTTATGTTTCTGGGAATGCACGTTGCAAAATAAGAACATTGTGTACACTTCAGCTAGAAATCGGGTCTTGTGTCATTTGAAATACCATATATTGTTAGGTTTTGTTTTAAAACTGAAGGGATAATTCTTAATCATAGGGCACACCAAGCTCCTCAAGATAAATTATGTCTAAAAGAAATAATTTACATCTAGGCTTTTGTAAGTTATACACAGTTTGTAAACTATTAAGTTAAAACACTATAAAGAAAGGGTTTAACATTCACTATAAATGTGTCATCTGTTTTATATTTATTTACTCGGTTGCAACTGAATTTGGAAATAAGAAAAGCATTTGATGTTTTCTGCTGATTTGATAATCAATCAAACATCTTTTCAACTTTCTTTTTTAAAATATACTAGTCTGGAATTTTTCCTTATTTAGAGTAACAAGGAGGTTAAAAACTTTTTAATTATGTATTTAATTGAATCACACGATTGAGGGAATGTTTTGCATGATTGCAGTTCTTGTAATATATATATATATATAATGTATGTATATATACATATATAATATATATACTATATATGTGTATATATATGCGTGTATATTTTAATTTCACACATTATCTTGTTTCTAAATTTCCATGGCAAATACTAACTGTTCAGGGACGTAATCCTGAAGGCCAACTCTGTGGTTCACGGTAACCATAGCAATACAGTCCTAAAAATAAAGAGTGCCTCTGTCAGTACAGATGAAATCATCTTGCTGAGGAAGATTCAGGGTTGCAGGAGGTGGTGTCACCAGGACCTGAGAGTCCATGTGATAGTAACCAAACGCTGAAGCATGAGGGCTTAAAATTGGATATTATAATCAGACAAGACATAATTAGAAACTAAAATGTAACCTGTAAACACTACATAATTTTCAGTGAGATAAATTTTGCAACTTCCATATCTAACAATGGGGAGTTCACTGAATTGGTGACTATACACAAGATCACAAAGGAACTGTGGTGATGACTTGGACATAGATTGCAGAGTCAGGAAGCATTTTCTTTCTTTTTTTTTTCTTTTTTGTTTGTTTTGAGACAGGGTTTCTTCGTGTAGCCTTGGCTGTCCTGGAGCTTGCTCTGTAGACCAGGCTGGCTGGCTTTGAATTCAGAGTGCTGGGATTAAAGGCGTGTACCACCACCACCCACCCAGGAAGCATTTTTTTTTTTTTTTTTTTTTTTACTCCAGTAGCAAGGACTTTACAACCTAGTGGGGCCTACACATTGACACATGTGATATAACTACCCCCTCGTCATTCGTGTTAAAAACATTGGCCATCATGGGTCTAGAACAGTTTATAGTAAGACCAGCCAGTGACTCCATCTGTGGCAATTGCATGTAATAAATGTTCCTCTTTTAAGATGCTGGTCTTTGTTGGAGGTGGTGGAGGTAGTAGTAGTAGTAGTGTGTGTGTGTGTGTGTGTGTGTGTGTGTGTGTGTGAGAGAGAGAGAGAGAGAGAGAGAGAGAGAGAGAGAGAGAGAGAGAGAGAGAGAGAGAGAGAGACTTGTGTGGAGCTCACTTTTGAGGGTCATTTCTCTCAGGAGTCCTGGAAAGGGAACTCGGGTTACCAGGATTTGCAGAAAGCACCTCTAACTACTGAGTTATCTGGTCAGCCCTGCTATTTTATGAGTTGTAAACTCATCAGAAACAGAAACCCAAGTGCAAATTATGGGATATATGGGCGCAACTTCTTCCAACATCAGAATCAAGGAGACTCCCTGGAATGGCAACTAGAATGGAAGCGAACATTTCAGCACAGCTTCCTTGAACTTTGTTCATTCATTTCACAAATACGTATTGAGCGCTTCACAAGTGCCGGCATTATTCATGGCACTAGGGACAGGTGAATGAACAACACATATTTCTCTTCTCTGGACGCTTGCATTCCAGGGCAAGGCTGCTACTCTCTCTTTTTCTTCTGATACTATTAGTGGGATCTGTACTACCTACTAAGCCTCGGAGAAATTATTTCCACACAGAGTATATTTTGCCAACCAGCCTTTTCCAGGAACATAAATCTGAAATTGTGGTTTGAATTAGGGAAATGTCATTATTCGTCCTCTCCCTCCTTTCCCTCTCCCCCCTTTCCTTCTCCCACTTTTCACTATGCTTCTCCCCACCCACCCCTATACTTCTTTTTCTTTCTTCTCCCTTCTCCCTTCTCTTTTGTCCTTCCTGTGAAACAGAGTCCAGGCCGGTCTCAAGCTCTATTGTCTCAGGTTCTCAGGTTCTAGGGTGATAGACACAAGGCATGGCTTGGGCTTTGAGGTTTGGTTGTTTGTGAGGAGAGGGAAGGGGAGGGATGGAAGACTGAGACAGGTCTCATGTAGCCTAGTTGGCTTCCAAATCACTATGTAACCAAGGATAACTCTAAACTCCTGATCCTCCTGCTTCTGCCTCCCCAGGGCTGGGGTTGTAAGTGTGCAGTGCCAAGCCCAGATTTTGATATTTGATTCATGACTATAGTCCAGTCCTACAAATTGCACATAACTTTGTCTTTTGATAGCTAAGAAAACAGATCTTGCCTTGTCTTATAGCTCAGATTTTTTCATACTTGTCCCATTCTTCTTTACCAGATTATAAATCTTGAAAACCTTGCCTTATTTAGCCTCTAACCGTCTACATAGTAAGTTGCACACATTAAACCATCAGCAAATGTCTAATGTGGACTTTAATTCCTTAATAATGAGCACATTAATCACAATTTTTTTTTTGAGACAGCCTCATCATGTAGTTCAGGCTGACCTGAAACTTGTGGCAGTTCTCCTGTCTCAATTCTTGAGTGACAGCATACAGGCATGAACCACTACAACTGGCTCATAAGTTTTATGAGTATAAATATAAATTCTCATTGAAAGAACCAACATGCAGTCACACTAATATTTTTACAATACTTTGTGAAAAGGAAAACTTAATAAATATTCATAAAGTGAATATTTAAGTGACTTGAATTGAAAATGTTTGAAATAATTTTACTCTTTTTTTTGTTTTGTTTTGTTTTTCAAGACAGGGTTTTGTCTGTATTGTTTTGGAGGCTGTCCTGGAACTAGCTCTTGTAGATCAGGCTGGTCTCGAACTCACAGAGATTCACCTGCCTCTGCCTCCCGAGTGCTGGGATTAAAGGTGTGCACCACTAAAGCCTGGCTGATTTTACTCTTTTAATTTTCAAATCAGTCTTTACAGAAGTGTAAATGTCTCTTACACTTAAGGGTCAAAATCAATCCAAGACAGGTAGACAGCAGCAGCAGGATCTGTGCTTCAAAATACAATGTTTCCTTTCCATTCCATTCACATTAATCTTTATTTTTTTCAGACAGCAACTCACTAAATAGCCGAGGCTGAAGTTGAACTCACCACTCAGCATCTTCCTTCCTTGGCCTCCCAGTTGGTGAGATTATAGGTCTGGGCTATCACACCTGTTTAGAAATCTCTCTCTGATGAAAACTATTACTCAGTAATTCATTGATTCCCTCTCCTTTTTTTTGTTTTTTTTTTGTTTTTTTTTTTGTTTTTTTTTCGAGACAGGGTTTCTCTGTGACTTTGGAGGCTGTTCTGGAGCTCGCTCTAGGCTGGCCTCGAACTCACAAAGATCCGCCTGCCTCTGCCTCCCGAGTGCTAGGATTAAAGGCGTGTGCCACCAATGCCCGGCTTTCCCTCTCCTTTTGATATCATTCTTTCTCCCCTTCCATTATCCCTTCAGGCCAATCTATTATTAGTATGAATAAGAAAGAGCATAATGAAATGTATAATTCTAAAACATACTAAAGCCAGTTAGGTATATAAGCAGACTGTTGAGAAATGCAGAGGACATATTTGCATAGCTGGCTGGTAATGGGGAAGAGATGGCCTGGTCATGCAAATTTTCTGGCAGCTTTGTCTTTGCTCAAGGACTTGTGGCCTCCATTAGCCACAAGAGGCATCTGCTTGCTAAGCCAGAAACCACATAGGCGTAACTACAGCACCATAGAGGGCCAACATTCAACATCTGGTGACGCTGAAACTCCAGGCTATCTCTCCACCTCCTCTTCACTTTAGAGGGAACTGATTCCTGCCATCAATGTTGAAGTCCCACCTCTTGTAGCCCTTGTCGTGATGCTTGGACTTGCTTTACTGTTGCTCTCATTTTGCTGTGCTCAACTGTTCTCTCACCTCTAGACTGTGAACTCCTTGAGTCTAAGGCCAGACAGTTTCATGTTCATTTCTCACCCCTTCCTTCTCATTCACCCTGGGTGGTGAAGCTCATTAAATAAGAGTAAAATTCTGGGGGTGAGGGGGGGCTGGAGAGATGACTCAGCCATCAAAGGGCACTGGATGCTCAATTCCCAGCACCCACGTGGCAGCTCACAATTGTCAGTAACTCTGGTTCCAGGTAATCAGATACGCTCACACAGTCATAAAATCAAATCAAATTAAATTAAAAAATAAAATAAAGAGTAAACTTCTGTTCTAGGATTTCTTCGACAGTAGCTTCCTTTGTGACTACTAATGCAGCAATGTTAATGGTTCATTCTGGGTTATCATATAGGCCACAGTGAAGGGACTTTCTACAAATGAGTAACTATGGTGTGTAGCTGGTGTATATCTGAGTGGTATTAATAAGGAGTAATATAGTCAGAAACCAGAGTGTATGGAAAGATTACTTTTATTGACAATACTAGAAGGAAACATTAAAAAAAAAAAAAAAACACAAAAGGCACCCAAAAATACTTCACTCACCTTGCCCAAGAATGCCCTGTTACTATTTGCTCCTGATCCATGTTGACTGGGGTAACAAGCATACATATTTAGTTCTCCTAAGTCATATTTAAAGTTCGAGAATCTGTATTTCAATTCAGCCTTTTAATTTATAAAACGAGTGCAATTGAAATTCTCAGCTTTCAGCCTGATGAACCCAGCATAGCAGTCAAATGAATCTAGGCATTGTTTAGAATATGGATACATAGTCAGAATTTTTTTAGCCATTTCTGGGAATTTTTCACAGGAAAACCAGTAGGAAGGGTGAATGGTAAAGTCTGCTGGAAATGAGGGCAGAAGTCTGGGACAAAGGGTTCCTGTCAAACCATGTCAAGAGAAAGTGCTGAGAGCCAAAGCTAGAAAATCCTGTCCAAAGGGATTGTGAAAAGCAGGTTGTGCAAGATGTAAGCATGGATTAGAATTCAAGAGATCAATCAGAGTGCTGAGCAGGCAGAGAAAACAACCCTGAACAACCAATGGCAGGCCTTCTAGAGGAAAACTGGTGATAATGGCTGCAGCCTATTGCTGGAACCCAGCTGTCAGGACTTCAAAGGTTGTCTTAAAGAGTCTGTAATGGGGTGGGCATGAAATTTGGTGTGTTGGCTGGTGTCCAGGGCTTCCAGGTCTTTAGTTCAGTCAGGCTTTGGCCAAAGGGAAAATTCCAAGACTGATTGATAGGTCAGTCTTGTCCAGGGACACATTGTGGCAATACATTGTGATAAAAATACCTCTTATATTCTAAGAGACTAGAACATTTTTTGGAACTCACAGCTAGAGTTAAAAATACACCTTGAGGTCAGGTAAAACTTAAGACTTCTCTCCTACTATGGACTCAGCCTGTTTGTTTAACCTGCTTTTAAGAGAACATTAATAAACAACCTTACCTGCCTTAGATTTCCCATGTAATCCAAGTTTACAACCAAAGATAATTCATAGCTGTAATCTTATCTACCCTCCCATGCCTCCTATCCAAGAGTAAAGCACGTGTGTTATTCTATCATTTGCTGAAAACAGCAAATAGGCTGCAAGTGGCCTTATAAATGAATATCCACCATAAATGATGAAAGCAGTGCATGTATATTGCTTAATAACCAATGATTTGTTTTTTTGTTTTGTTTTGTTTTTGGAGACAGGGTTACTCTGTGGCTTTGGAGCTCTTGTAGACCAGGCTGATCTCAAACTCACAGACATCTGCCTGCCTCTGCCCCCCAAGTGCTGGGATTAAAGGCAAATGCCACCACCATCTGGCAATAATCAATGATTTTTGTAATACTGTTTGTTCTCTGGGTCAGTTGGAGCCAATGATTTAATCCCTTATAAAATTCTTTCAAAGATTTCTATAAAATATCCCTCATTCCTTCCCCATGTGATGATGTCCGTGCTGTTCAACAAAAGGGAGAGCAAAGGCCTTTGTTAGGGATAGATATACACACAGACACATTCGCATAGACAGCTGCAAGGACAGATTGACAAGTCAGCATTCAGGTAGGCACAGATTTGGACTTAAACAGCAGAGAGACAAGGGAGAACAGAAGATGCAGGAGTAGTAAGGTAGAGAATTCAAATCCGGACTCACTCTTGGTTAAATGACACCAAGGAGAAGTGCTTTGGTTTCTTTCCTTAATGTGACAGGGATACATCATGGGTGACTCAGAGTTCATTATTAATGTACCTAATCTGCTCAACATGTCACTGTCATCAGGTGGTTGATCACCATGTTTTTTTGGTGTACTTTCATTTACGGCTTTTGTACTGGGCATTCATGGAGCTTCTTTGATCTGTGGGTTTACGGCTCTCAACTGACTCATCAATTGTCGAACATTATTCATTCACATATCTTATCTCTTCACACCCTTCTCCAGGAGCTTTAATTGCACAGACATTAGCCTATTAAAGTTGTCGTGCCACTTTTCTGGTATTCTGTTTATTTTGTTCTTTCTGTCTCTTTCTCTAAGTTTCATTTTGAATGGTCTCTATTCAGGTTCACTAATATTTTCTTCCTCAATTTCCAAGCTGCTGTTTAGTTCATGCAATGCAGTTTTTTCATCGAAAACACAATAATTACATCTAGAATTTTATTTTAATTTGTGTATGATGTATGCGTGTGTATGTGTACTCATGTGTTTGTATAAAAGTGGAGACAGAGGTTGATGTCATGCACGAGTCTTCTGCTCTCCACCTTATTTACTTTCTAGTGTAATTTTCCTGTTTTGCATTACACCTATCTATCTATCTATAGTATGTATGTGTGTCAGTACATGTTGGGTACTTAGGGGTAGTATCATTGTGGCATGGCAGGTATGCGGAGGTCAGAAGCCAATTTACACAAGCTGGCTCTCAGCTTTACTCAGTTGTCTCTAGTGCTTTTTTGCTGGAAGCCACGACATAAGAACAGCAGATGGCAATTAATATTCAAGGTGTCAGCCTACCAGGAAGAAAGTCTCTGGTGAGAGAACCTTGTTAAGGCAAGGCCATGAGACTCCAGACTCCAGAATATCTTTTGCTTCACCCATGCTGTTACAATTTTTGCCTAATAAGCTATGGGAAATCCCCCATTGCCTGTATCTAGTGTGTGGGTATCTCATGAATACATCCCAGTCTACTGGGCATTTTCATCTGTGGATTGTCAGGAAGGTGGATCCTCCTTAAGCTGTGTTGTCTAATTGATATTAATAATGATAGCTTACACAGTTTTGATGAATAAAAATGAATACAAATGCTACTCAAGTCAGGGGTTATAAGTCACCCCTAAGATCTGTCTTGAATCACATTTCAGCCTGACATTAAGAAAACAGCTTTATTTCCCCAGCTGCCAGATAGCTGTTCATGATTAGCTGACTGAAAACTTCAAAGTAGCTTTAGATTAGACCAGGTGCCTTGATAATGGGGTTTAAGTAAATTATTCCCAGAAAAAGCAGTCTAAGGACATATAACAAACTGTCTGATCTGTTGTACTAAGGTAAAAAGTGCAAAGCAACCTAATTGCTGTGCCAGTCTCCTTGCTAGGCCTGGCTGATAACCTAGGACAGTGAGTAACTCTCTGCACAAATTCCTAACCTTAGTTTTATGGCTTCTGTTCAGATACACCTCAAGGAAAGATTCTCTAACTGGCCAGGGCTTCAAAAAATAATCTGACTTCATAACCCCAAGAAAGAGTTACAAGTTTTCTTTTTTATCATCAAGGGTTACATACAGGGCAAAAAGTACATTTTCAGATTTAAAAGGCTTCATCTTTCGAAGTGCTGATTTGAGCTGATACTAAGAGATTTATGGTTATAAATATCTTTATAACCTTTATGAGCTTTTATAACCTTTATAAGCCTTTTTCTGAGTCTGAAAAAGAACGGCCTTTACCACAAAATGTTTAGTTTAGTTTAAAATGTTTATACACTTACAAGTATAGGATATAGCACACAATTTCCTTATTTTTCTTAGACTCCTTAGTAGTTTAGTTTTATAAGGTTACCTCTATAGATCAGATAACAAACAAGACAATTCTTTCTTTGCAGCTGCAGGTTACAGCCTACCAATTAGGAGTTGACTGAGAGAAAGTTCTCCATCCTTGCTCTTGACAAGTTACCTAGATTTATTGCATGTAAGTTGTCAGGATGACTCTGCTTTTTATCATATATTTAAAAAATGAAATGTGACCTTCAAATGTAGTGTCTGAAAGATTTTATAGGTATTTAAGCTATAAAGAGCAAAGGGAATGGAACTTCAGGAGAGAAATGCCATGAGTGAAGGATAGCATTACATATGAGAGAATTAGAAAGGAAACATTAAGTGTAAAGATAAAGTTAGGCAGGGCGTTGGTGGCGCAAGCCTTTAATCCCAGCACTTGGGAGGCAGAGGCAGGTGGATCTCTGAGAGTTTGAGGCCAGCCTGGTCTCCAGAGCGAGTGCCAGGATAGGCTCCAAAGCTACACAGAGAAACCCTGTCTCGAAAAAACAAACAAACAAAAAAACAAAAGAAAAAGATAAAGTTAGAATGAGAAAAAAAAATGTAACAAAGGAACACCATGAGAGCAACTTAAAAGAATAAAGACAGAAACCATCAGAATAGATGTGAGTGTGTTTTTTCCTAACCCCCTCAGATAAAACAGTCTTAGTTTGTGCTATGCTGTGGAGTTTCCCTTTGAGCCCTGTCTGCAGACTGGAAGCTAGTTCTTCTGGACTGCTATTCTTTTCCCCCCGTCCAGCTTGACATGTTCATTGGTGTCATCTTTGTTCAACTCATGTTTGCGCAGTCATGTTGGTGAGATTTTATGTGTGTAGTTTCAGATGTAACTAGGAGGCATAATTTCACAGCAAACTCCCTGGTCCCCTGAATCTTACAATCTTTCCACCTCTTTTTCCATAATGTTCCCTGAGTTTAAGGTGCGTGAGTGTTTTGAGGATGTAGCTGCCACTGGGACTGGACTCCACAACTCTGCATTTTGATTGGTTGTGGTTTTCTATAGTAGTCTCCATCTGTTGCAGAGAAGTTTCCTTGATGAGGGTGAAGACTATACTTATTTGTGGGTGTGAAAAGAAATGTTTATAGATTGTTGCTAGTGATTATGCTGGTTTAGTAAATTAATGGTTGCAGATTCTCCTCCAATAGCCATGACTTCACTAGCACTGATTAGCTAGTTAGGTTTCCAGTACGGGGCATGGTATCCCTCTTGGTGAGCACATCTGAAGTCCAATTAGAGAGCTGTTGTTTACCACAAAGGTATGTGCTCCATCACTGCACCCAGTGTTATTGTGTCATGCTGGCCATTGATGTGGATCAAAGGCATCACAAGTGGGCAGGACTGTTGGTTTCCTCCATTCAGAAGCTTGCATAGCGTCTCTGATACCATGAAAGTTAGTCCTGGGGTAGGGGGTTTCAGGTCAGTTTCAACTCAAGGTTCTCTGGGCCCCGTTTCTAAAGTGCATGATGTCTTGGCAATAGGGACTAAGCTTCTACTTCTGGGAGGTAACCAAGAGCAACAGCAGTAGGCTGCTATGCTTGGGACAGCTATTAGACAGTCCTAGCTAACAACCCCAAAGAGGGCTTCTCATGCCTGGTATTGGGGTTTTTGTTAAGGGGTCTTTGATTCTTGGAGGAAGCGCTGGCAGCTCAGATGAAAAAAGTTCATTAGGACTATTTATGTATTTTTATATAACGAATTACTTGCATTACAGTTTTTTAGTCAATAGTGTAAGTCCTTCCGGCTTTTTCTGACATCCTAATTAGTATTTGACCTATTTCCCTCTTTATCCTGTATTTACCTACCTCTCCTCCCCTAAGGACCCCCTCTCCCAGTTCTCCATCAGATGACTTGTTTCCTGCCATTACCCTTCACCCTCTTCCCACCTTCTTTATTATCCTGCTCCATGTCCCAAAGAAGCCTCCCCTTTCCCCATCTGTTTTACTATTTCTATTCTAGATACTAATTTTATGGTCTGTGGAATTTCTTTTTCTTCTCTCTCTCTCTTTCTCTCTCTCTCTCTCTCTCTCTCCCTCTTTTTTTTTTTTTTTTGAGACAGGGTTTCTCTGTGTAGCTTTGTAGACCAGGCTGGTCTTGAACTCACAGAGATCCACCTGCCTCTGCCTCCCAAGTGCTGTGATTAAAGGCAAGAGCCCCTCCTGGCTTGTCTGTGAACTTCCTAAACCTAATTCTATTGGTTGGTTGTTTTCTTCATTATGTATCATATTTTCCTTAGTCTTTATAGTTTCATAATTTTAAATTAAACACTTGGCATTGTGAATCTATTTTATGCACTCTAATTTTTTTTGTATTTCTATAAATTTTTTTTAGCCTTGTTCTGAAATGCAGCTAAATCTCGTATAAACGATTTAATCTTTTTCATATGTTTAGGCTTTGCTATATGGACCAGAATCCACTTTCATCTGGGGGCTAACATTTCCCCATTCTAAGAGGTCCATGAATGTTAGATTTTTCATTCTGTTCAGCACAGACTTAAACTATTCCTGTCTCTGTGTGAGCTTTGAAAACTGGTGCCTCTCCCCAGCAGGTGGTTCTTCTCTTAGTCATAGGCACTGATTAGCACCCCACTGAGCTTGTGGGGGTGACTTGCAGATTCTTAGCATTATCTCTTTTACAGCAGTCCTGTCCTGTCCCCTCTGGTACTTTGCCCTACAAACTCTAGCCACCTTGGCCTTCCTGGACTTTGTCTCTTCTAATGAGGAAGACACTCAGACTTAGCCCTAGTCCTTCCTCCTTGACATGACCTAGAAACTCTTTCTAGACAGCAAGCTAAGGTGATTATGGGCTTTTGTGAAGATCACTACCGCTCACTGCCTGATATCCATTGTCTGAGGTTTGTTTAATAGCCTTTGCAGATCTGGGTTTTAGTTATGTCCAGTAGGAGGGTGCCTTGGTTACTGCTCTGTTGTGATAAAAACACCCTGACAAAGCAGCTTAAGGGAAAAGGGTTTCATTTGGCTTGCAGTTCCAGAGGAACACAGTTGACCATGGGAAGGAAGACATAGCTATAGGGAGAGGAAGAATGGTAGCAGGAGTGAGAGGCTTGCTGGTCACTTTGTATCCATATTGAGGAAGCATAGGGTGAACAGGAGATAGAGCAGGGCTGCAAAGCCTTACAGCTTGCTTCCAGTGATACACAGTCTACAGCAAGACTCCGTTTCCTCAGGTTCTACAACCTTCCCAATAGGGGACCAGCTAAAATATCAAGGGTCCAAATATATGAGCCTATGATGACTGTAGCATGAGTAATAAAAACCCAGAGACAGATATTGGGGTTCAAGCCTAAGATCAGAAAAGCAAAGCAACCAACCACTAGAGAGTTCTTACCTTTACCAAGACTAGGGCGATCCTATCCTCAGAATGACTGAAGATTAAATACAGACTGAGTCCCTGAACTCCTGCCTTTTATTTCTCTCTAGTGCTGGGATTAAAGGTTTATACTACCACTGCCTGGCCTCTATGGCTATGGCTAGCTTTGTATTCTGATCTCCAGGCAAGCTTTACTAGATTTTTTTGTTTTGTTTTGTTTTTGAGACAGGGTTTCTCTGCATTGCTTTGGAGCCTGTCCTGGAACTCGCTCTATAGACCAGGTTGGCCTCGAACTCACAGATCTGTCTGCCTCTGCCTCCCAAGTGCTGGGATTAAAGGTGTGTGCCATCAATGCCCAGCCTCTTTATTAGATTATAAACAAAATATCATCACAGATGGCATTTCACAGTCAAACTACAACATTCCACCTTTTACCCCGATAGGCTTGTAGCCATGTCTTGTTGCAAAATGCATCTTGTCCAATTTCCAAACTCCCAACACTGTTTACAACTCAAAATTTCAGTCTCTTCTGAGACTCCAGACAACCTTTCAACTATGACACCCTATAAAATAAAAAACCAAACTGTGTACTTCCAACACACACAGAGTATACATTTGCATTCCCCAAAGAAAGAATGGGGATGTAGCAAGGAAAGATCTGATCAAAGAAAAACCAAAACCTGGAAGGGCAGGCACCCAATCCTGTGGTTCCACATCTGGCAACTGAGACTTGTATTGGATTCGTCTCTGTTCCAAGGACTTAGGTAGCCCTGGCACTTCTTAACACACAGTGTCTCTCTTGGACTGACTTCACTTCATGAAGTGAAGAAATGTCCACTTCTTGGGTGGACAGCCCATGATTCTTACCTCTCTAGTATCCTGGGTTCCATTGCAATGTAGGCTTCCCCTTCACAGTACTATGCAGTGGCCTCCCAGGACCTCCGTGCAAGGATTTTGACCCTGCTAACTATTGTTTAGCGTCAGGTGGCCAAGCTGACCAAAGACACACCGATACCTGCTACTCCAGCTTGCTGTAACATGAGATATATATCAACAGAGCCACCGATGATTGTATGCAAAGCTCCATTCCCAGAGATTTGCATGCTCTTACTTGTATAAAGAGTTAGTTAGTCCTAGAGACTTTCTTCATACATTCATACACATACAGTAAGTGGTTAAGCACTGTGGCAGAGATAGCTAACTACCCACCAATATCTGTTCATTTTCCATACTATGGATGGCTTTTGAGAAGTAGCTACCAAGCCAGAGACAAAGCTCTTCCAGCCTATGACTGCTCTGTGACTGAATGACCGGTCTTCACTAGTGAGTGCATGTGGACATGCATTGTGTCACTTCTTAAGGCACAACTTTCGAGAAGCAGGTGTGCTTTCTTCACACTTTTTTTCAGTTGATAGCTGAACACTGAGAAGGACAAACACCTTGGGAATGGTGAAGCCAAACTATGAAGAGTCTCAGTTCCTCCAACCACTGCAAAAGTGGAAGATGCACACTAGAAACAAACCTTACACTGAATACCCAGGTAAAGAAAAAAACAAACGTCTACGGCATTATGACACTATGTTGTTGAATCATGCAGTATTACCCAAACTGACACAGAGAGAACTTCTGTAGGTCAGACACTGTCCTAGGTGCTGAACTCACAAGAAACGGAACAGTCATAGTCTCTGCCTTTGTGAATCTTGATGGGATTAAACCCAGAGCCTTATTGCATGGTAAGCCAGACTCTACCCCTGAGCTATACCCCAGCCCTGGCCTTCCAATATTAAAGATTAATCAAGAAAGATACAAAGAAAGATACAAAATAAAGAAGAAGAGAAACAGAAACGTAGTTACACCTTTCCAAACACCTCCCTGGCTCATGTCTTCTCTGTATACTGACTGGCTAGATTGGCTGACCAAGGCGTCCCAGGGATCTGCTCCTCCCAGAGCTAAGGTTATAGAAGTATGTGACCACACACAGCTGTTACATGGGTGCTAAGGATCCAAATGCAGGTCTCCACGCTGACATGGAGGCACTTTGCCAACCGATCCATCTTTCCAACCCCTCTGCTACAGTTTAAACATATCCAGGAATAAGAACTGATTTACGGATACCATCTCATCTTAGTCTCACAGCTATGCTTTTGTTCAATCAGTTCTCAAAGCTACCATTAGTTCCAACCCTCCTCCCCCAATGACGGTAGTTTGGCTTTCTCTTTTGTTCTTGCCTTAATTTATAAATAGAATTTTTATTATATATTATTTTTACTGTAGAATTTAGTGCTATTATGTGTTAGTAATAATCAAAGGCGAAATTTTCCCAGTTGTTTGGTGTCGCCGTTCAAGCGAATACCCTAAATAACTCAATTCCATAAAGCTTAAGCTTGCTTTTGCATTTGAATTATTTTGCACAAAAAAGTCTTTTGAAATGCATTCAGTATTTCTCTCCCTCTTGAAATAGCACACACAGAACATCCTTTAACCTTTGTCTGACTCAGGCGCTGATTGAAAGCATCTGTTATTGTACTGGTCCATGGCACGAAGATGCCCGATACTAGATGGCTCCAGATGCTTTTTCTGTCATGTTCATCATGTATTCTTCTGCCTTGACTGCAGGCAGCTGCCACTACTTGCTTCTTATCCAACTCTGGAAGCTCTCCCCTCAACCCCCTTAATTCACAGCTCCTAATAATCTAGGAAATCAGCCAAAGAACTTGTTAGCATTTGTGATAAAAATAACTAGACCCCAAGGATCTTAAAAATAAACTGAATTAATTTAATAGTACCTTTTGCACACTTCAGTACCTCATTTTTCCCCCTGGTTCTGTTTGCTAAAAATTATTTCTTGACAAGGTATTGTCTTCTATGCATACCCCATATCCATCATCAGTAAAATAATATGCATTATGCAAGAGTATATACACATACATGCTTAATGCATCAGTCAATAAGGTTTTGTTTTTGAGTTTTGTTTCTTGGGTTTTTTACCCCATTTTTCAAGATGGGCTTTCTTTTTGTGTAGCCTTGGCTGTCCTGGAACTAGCTTTGTAGACAAGGCTGACCTCAAACTCACAGAGCTCTGCCTGCCTCTCACTCTGGAGTGTTGGGATTAAAGCTGTGTGCCACCATTGCCTGACTATTCACTAAGCTTTATGTCATGTGTCCTCCTTAGGAATTCATTGAGGACAGATTTAAAAAAAAAAACAAAAAACAAAAAACAAAAAACAAAGTACCTGAAACATAGGGAGAGCTCAACAATGGTTTTTCAATGAATTAACAAGTTTTATAGTATAGCTTCCAGATATGGTAGAAAATTTTAAACATTTATTTGTGTGTGTGTGTGTGTGTGTGTGTGTGTGTGTGTGTGTGTGTGTGTGTTTCACTTTCTCCTTCTTCTTCAGTCCAGGGCTCCAGACCATGGATTGATGCCACCCACATTCTGGATGGGTCTTCTTCCTTGTTTAAAATCTCTGGAAGTGTTCTCCCAGACACCCTAGAAGTATGTCTCCTATGGTTTTAAAGATGAGTCAAGGTTACCATCACAAAGGCTTTTACCTTTTCTGAAACATAGAAGGTGAGGACATTCCCAACTGGGTGAGGGAAGTCAATTGAAGGCTTGCAGTCTATATAGGAAGTCTGAGACCATCAAACAGAAGGAAGACTTGGCCAATTTGGCTGAGATTAAAGTCTAATGAGACAGGAGTCCACCATGTTGCTCTTGAATGGCTTTATCCCACTCATATGGTGAGGTGCAGAGCCAGCAGATGGTTAGGTTTATTCAAGTTTGCAGCTTTCCCAGCAGGATACATGGAACAGGAATTGAGGGTATGAGAAGGGTAATTAAAAAGTTGGTCCTGAATTCTAAGCTTCAAAGGGAAGAAATTAATGAAAGAGGGGACATATTAGGTAGTGAGGGAATGACATGGCCAAGTGGGGAGCTGAATGTTTATAAAAAAAGGAAATTGAACCTAAAGAGAGTTACTATGAATGGTTATCTAGCCATCTTGATCTTCAAGTGTTTGCTGGCGAAATGTGAGCATGAACTAAAAGTTTTCCAGGGTTCTTTCTAGTTATTTTTTCCTTGTTACAGTTTTAGATTATGCTTATTTGTTTCTTTAAAATTTTTTTCGTTGTATATGTGCATGTTACTGTGTCACATAAGGACATTTTCTTACAAAAATTGTACATTGAATTTATTCCTTTTTAAATCCCTCTAACTCTTCTCCCCATCCCCTGTCATTAGCCCCCCTTTCCCTAAATGAAGTAGCTTCTACTTTCATGTATTTATATTATTTATATAAACATAGGAAACACATATGAGAGGAGGTATATATGATATTTGTCTTTGTAAGTCTGGCTTAATTTTCTTACTATGATTATTTCCTGTTGCATCTATTTTCTTGCAAATGTTGTTTATGGTCAAAAAAAACTTTTGTTGTGGGCACTGGGGAGACAGCTCTGAAGTTATAAGCACTGTTGCTCTCTCTCTTTTTTTTTAAGATTTGTTTATTTATTATGTATACAGTGTTCTGCCTGCATGTATGCCTGGACACCAGAAGAGGGCACCAGATCTCATTATAGATGGTTGTGAGCCACTATGTGGTTGCTGGGAATTGAACTCAGGTCCTCTGGAAGAGCAGCCAGTGTTCTTAACCTCTGAGCCATCTCTCCCTAGCACTGTTACTCTTTACAGAGGGCCCTGGTTCAGTTCCCAGCATCCACATGGTAGTTTACAATGTCTACACAACTCCAGTTCCAGGGACCCAACGCCCACCAGAACTGCACACATGGTGTACAGGTATATACATGCAGGAAAAACAGGTATACTAGTAAAATAAAAACAAATCTTTTAACATTTCATTGTGTGTTTTGTGATATTTCGATGGTCCTGAGGCTGACAATAAAGTCTGTTTTGAATCAGAGGGCAGAGGTAGCTACTAGCTGACCAAAATTAACCATAGAGGTTTTAGATGACTGAAGATAGACAGACACAGGAAGTAGTAGGGCGGGGCTTAGAGACGGTTTCAGACTTTTTTTCAGATCAAGACATGAGGGAGATGAGGGAGAGGGAGGGAGGTGTCACTGGTAACTTGGGTCCTTTGTCCATCAGACACAGTGGGTGGAGTAGGAGGGACCCCTATCCATAGTAGGGCAGGGCGTATATTGGAGGTAGTGCCTGGGGGTCTGCTAGTTGCATAGTAACAGTCTCAGGATTGGCACAACTCTGGGATGGGGGAACCTGTCCTGAGTTGATTGGTCAGCTGCTATGCCTTTAGGCTATCTGAGGGCCATTGCTACCTACTGCACTCCACTATTAACAGTAAAGAACATCCAAAGCTGTCAGCTAACTTCTGATTTGTTTCTTACCACATGGAGGGTTTCTGGCAGTTTCTTCCCAGTAATTAGGCATAATGATAAATCTTTCCGCCAAGCTGCCTGAGCCCTGCTGCCACATGACACCCAAAGTAACACACAGAGACTTATATTAGGTGCAATGTTGCTGGCCAATGACTAGGATTTCTTACTTGCTAGCTCAGTCTTAATTATCAACCATAACTACTAATCTTTATATTTTATAAGAACTTACCTTATGGAAGATGGCAGCTGTATGCACCCTCTCTTGCTGGCGATCACTAGGCGACTCCAGAGAAGAGAAGAGAAGAGAAGAGAAGAGAAGAGGAGGAAGAGAGTGATTTCCTGCTTGTCCCTGCTTATATTGAGTCTGCCTGCTATGTCACTTCCTGCCTGGATCACAAGACTTCTCTTTACTACATTTCCTAGAATTCTCCTCGACTCTTAGTCCCACCTAACTTGCTTCCCTATTGGCCAACAGTACTTTATTTCTCAACCAATAAGACAAACATATACATAGAAGGACCTTCCCCATCAATTAGGGCAAGGTCAGGGGGCTCAGCACATCCTGCTGAGTCAGGAGCCTAAATCTTGCTGGGTCTTTTCTGCAGCCTGTCATGGCTGCCAAAGCAGGGGGCTTGGTGAGGGTTTAGGCCCTTCACATACATCACATTTTCTTTATTTATTCTTCTGCTGTTATTGGCTCTTGAGGCAGTATCTCACTGCAAGGCTGATTGGCCTGGAACTCTGATCCACCCTCCTCAGCCTGTGAAGTGCTGGGATTACATGTACAGCACTGGGATTACATGTGCACCACTATACCTGGCTACAATGTTGCACTGAACTGTGGTAATTTGAGAAGTGGTGAGGCGAGAGTGCTAGCACAGCTTTCTAGGCTCTTGGTCTTTTCCTCACTATTTTTACAGAGCCTAGATCAATGCCAGGCAAACAGTATTTACTAGTTATTTGGCACTGTCTTAGTCAGGGTTATCATTGCTATGGTGAAACACGATAGCCAAAAGCAAGTTGGGGAGAAAGGGTTTATTTGGCTTACACTTCCACATCACTGTTAATCATTGAAGGAAGTCAGGACAGGAACTCAAACAGGGTGGTAACCTGGAGGCAGGAGCTGATGGAGAGGCCAAGGAGGGATGCTGCTTATTGACTTGTTCCTCTTGGCTACTTTCTTATAGCGTACAGGACCACCAGCCCAGGGTGGCCCCACCCATAATGGGTTCAGCCCTCCCCCCTCAATGGTTAATAAGAAAATGCCCTACAGGCTTGCCTGCAGCCTGATCTTACAGAGGCATTTTCTTAACTGAGGTTCCATTTTCTCAGGTGACTACAGCTGTCTAAAGTTGACATAAAACTAGCTCACACAGCCTCCTAGACACATTCTGAAGATCCATTTACTATTTGTAGTAACTCTGAGCAGTTAGGACTATGATTACCTATTTAAAGACAGTAAAACGAAAGCACAAGGTCAGGCATTGGTGGCACACAGGCAGGGCATTTGGTGACGAAGCCTTTAATCTGTAACTAGTACGTAGATTAGGCTGTCCTCAAATTCACAGAGACCTGCCAGCCTCTGGCTCCCATGTGCTGGTATCAGAGGCACGCACCACCATACCTGGCTCCTGGCTTTAAAAAATAAGTTTACAACAGCATATCTCATTATATTTAATAATGGGTTTCTTTACAGCATCTCCATACATGTATGTAATAAATTTTGGCCATGTTCACTCCCATTATCATCTCTTACTTGGACTGACCCACCTCTTCCCAAATAACTCCTTTCCTACTTTCTTTTTTTTAAAGATTTTATTTATTTATTATGTGTACAACATTCTGCTTCCATGTGTATCTGCACACCAGAAGAGGGCACCAGATCTCATAACAGATGGTTGTGAGCCACCATGTAGTTGCTGGGAATTGAACTCAGGACCTCTGAAAGAGCAGTCAGTGCTCTTAACCTCTGAGCCATCTCTCCAGCCCCTTCCTTTCCTACTTTCATGTCTCTTTAAAGTATGGGGTTGCTCCAAAACTTTATAGAGTTGTCCCAAAGACTTTCCTTAGGGTTGCTTACAGGAACATCTTAGTTAGGGTTTCTATTGGTGTGAAGAGACACCATGACCATGGTAACACTTACAAAGGAAAACATTTAATTGGTGTGGTGGTTTACGGTTTCGGAGATTTAGTCTGTTATCATCATGGCAGGGAGCATGGTAGTGTGAAGGCAGACATGTTCCTGAAGAAGCTGCTACATGCTGACATGAAGGCAACAGTAAGTAGACTGTCTCACTGGGCAGTTTCTTGAGCAAATATGAGACCCCAAAGCCCGCCTCCACAATGACACACTTCCCCTAACAAGACCACACCTACTCCAACAAGGCCACACCCCCTAATAGTGCCATACTCTTTTGGGAATCATTTTCTTTCAAACCACAAGGAGCATGGGTAAAATGTTACTGACACGAACAAAGGCAACTTACTAGTGGCTGCACCACTGAATAATACGCACACCCTCTTCGAGAAACGACTGTCTCCAGATGTCCAGTGGGGCCTTATGAGACCCTCCTCCACTATGATAGAATGTTGAGCAGGTAATCATGGCTCTTATGACTTCAGGAGTACAGTAGTCATGGCATGCCAAGAACACAGCATCCCACTACTTCCTCTCGCTGTTACAGTCCTTCTACTCCCTCTTCTGCAGTGTTCCTTGAACCTTAGAGTGGGTGATATACATGTTCCTTTTAGGACAGAACATTCAATAATCACCTATTTTCATCATTTTGACCAGTTCTGAATCCTTCAGTAACTGTTATCCACAGGAAAGAGAAGCTTCTCTGGCCAAAGCAGGACTAATCTATGGGCATAAACATCATTATTTTTCCTTTTAATTGCATGCACTGGTGTGTGTGTGTGTGTGTGTGTGTGTGTGTGTGTGTGTGTGTGTGTGATCTGCCTGTTTGTCTATCTGTCTGCCTGACTGTGTATATGGGCATCAAAAGACAACTCAAGACAGTTGATTATTGCCTTCCACCATGTGGGTCTTGGGGATTGAACTCATATCTTCAGGCTTGGTAGCAGATTCTTTCTTGGTAGCAGAGTCATCTTTCCAGCCCCAACATCATTATTTAGAAGGTAATTTGATAGGCATGTCATGTCCATTTAGCAAAAACAATAGCACTAGGGCATCCCCAACCATGGACTTTTGGTCAAGTTTATCACACCAGATTTGAATTCTATTCTGTAGAGTAGGCATCCAACCAATCAGGAAGGGGTTGGTTTGCCAGTATTGGGCCAGTTTACACACCTTGCCTTGCTGTTTGGTAGTACAGCATTCAGGCTCCACAGCTGTGTAAGACTATTAACCCACAACTCCCCTTCAGCACCCTGCACAGAACCTTCTGGCAACATCAGAGTCAGCTAGCAGGGAAGTGTTCAGCTCAGTTTCAACTTGATTTTTCCAAGTCCTGTGACCATAACTTGTGGTGTCTTACCATGTAGTTTTGTGGCAATTGCTTGTATTGTTTTGGTAGTCTCAGGGTCTCCCTGACCAACAAGCTGTGGGGAGGTAGCCCATCTCTGCTGGTGGCAACTGGCTTTTTGTGTATGTGGGTTCTTGGGGTCTTAGGTCCCCATGCTTACGTGGCAAACACTTTACTGGCTGAGTCACTCGTATATGCAATACATCTAAATCTATTTACTGGCTACATAAACCCCATATTCTTCATCTGGGATTTGAATTATGGATGATTGAGGAGGCAGAAGGCATTGGATTAAACCAGTTGTTCTGACGTGTGGGCATACATTGAAACAATGTGGGCGCTTTAAAAACTACTAACCCTGAGTCCCCTTGGCAGAGACTAGGATTTAGTTAGTCTGAGATGACATCCAACTCCAGTTTCCAAAGCTCTTCTGGGAGAGCTCAAGGTGCAGTCAAGGTTAATGGCCGTTAGAGTCAATGAAAACACACATACCTTTTTGTTCTTTATTAGCTGTGGAGAAAGAGAGCCTTGAAACTGAGAGAGCTATCAGGCCCTGATTCTAATGGGCCTGCTCCAGCTTTCCCAGGTTGCATCTTTCTCCCAAGGTGGTGAGCGATGAGGAGAGTCTGTGAGACCCAGGGGACATTTCACAGAAAAAGCTCTCTTCCAGACCAATGTACCCAAAAACTGCAGTCATATGACCAAAGACCCTCAGGCGCTCTGCCTCTTCCCCAAGTCTATAACTCAAGGGCAAACTGTATTTCAAGCACAAGCTTAAGGGATATGTGTGGAGGTCACTCTGATCATGCCTTCTGGGGCTGGCTACAGGTGTACCTGTATCTAGGGGGCATGGACAGGGTGATGTGAGGGTAGTTTAAAAGTCAGGGGCACACGTGGAAAAGCCCCTCTTTTCCCTGCTGCTTCAGCTTGCCCTACTTTTCTGCCGGTTGGCTAGGTGCACAGTAAATAAGACATTTTCCCGAATAAATATATCCTAACCATTACCTGACTATGTATTGGTAATTAACATCAATAGATGTGTGTTTCTGGGGGAGCACGGATGGAGAGTGACTTACAGGCTGGAGTGTTTCCAGATGGTATACAGTCAATGTCTGAGGACTGCTGGATACTCAGATGAGAAAGGTACAGGGGCCAGGGTGTTAAATACCTGGCTTTATTAGTCCATCAAAGGGGAAGGCAATTCTTTTTTTTTTTTCAAGATTTTTTTTACTAATTCTTATTTTACATATCAATCCCAGTTTCCTCTCCCTCCCATCCTCCCATGTCCCTCTCTGACCCCCCCAACCCCCCCACTCCTCAAGGAGAGTGAGGCCTTCCACGGGGATCATCAAAGTCTGTCACATACTTTCGGGGAGGGCCTAGGCCCTCTTTCATGTATCTGGGCTGCAATAGTATCCCTCCATAGGGAATGGGCTCCCAAAGTCCATTTGTGCACTAGGGATAGAGAAACCAACCAATCAACCAAACAAACAAAAATCCATATATGAGTGAGTACATACCATGTTTGTCTTTTTGTTACTGGTTTACCTCACTCAGGATGTTTTCTTCCAGTTCCATCCATTTGCCTGCGAATTTCAAGATTTCATTGTTTTTTTTTTTTCCCCACTGAGTAATACTCCATTGTGTAAATGTACCACATTTTCTCCATCCATTCTTTGGTTGAGGGGCCTCTAGGTTGCTTCCAGGTTCTGGCTATTATAAACAACGCTGCTATGAACATAGTTGAACATATATGTCCTTGTTGTATGAATATGCATTCTTTGGGTATATGCCCAAGAATGGAATTGCTGGATCTTGAGGTAAACTGATACCCATTTTCCTGAGAAACCACCATGCTGATTTCCAAAGTTGGCACTCCCACCAGCAGTGGAGGAGTGTTCTTCACATCCTCTCCAGCACAGACTGTCATTGAGTTTTTGATTTTAGCCATTCTGACAGGTGTAAGATGGTATCTCAGAGATGTTTTGAGTTGCATTTCCCTGATGGCTAAGGATGTTGTGCACTTTCTTAAGTGTCTTTCAGCCATTTTAGAGTCTTCTATTGAGAATTGTCTATTTAGTTCTGTACCCCACCTTTTAGTTGGATTATTTGGTGTTTTGGTGGCTAGCTTCTTGAGTTCTTTGTATATTTTGGAAATCAGCAGGGAAGGCAATTCTGTTATTTCGAACATGACATTAAGCTCTGGTAACTTGATTATTTCGCCTGTCTGACCTTCAGGTTCATATTAACGGACTGGAAATGATGGTACTTTGTGAAGATTATGTGAGATAATTGTATATAAAGCACACATTAATATGTTCAAGACAGAAGAGCTACTGTTTATCATATACTTGCCTTCAAATGGCCCTCCTCTAATAAAAGTTGCTTTGTAGGTCCCAGGAGGAGATGTGTCGGTGAGCCTCGTGATCCCCTGGGGCTCATGCCTGCACTGTAGAGGAAACAACACTATTTTTAACTTCAGTATTAGGCACTAAAGCAGTGCATGTGCCTTTGTGTCTAGCTTCTTTCATTTGGCATTATATTTTCTTCCCATGTATTTTTTAAATAAAAGAAGGGAGACCAGGGTGCCTAAGCATTTTCTTTGTGTTCAGAAAGGACTCTCCTGCGGTGGAGTGGAAAAGCAGAATGGAATTAGGTCAGCACAAGCACAGAGAAGCAGTATGCAACTAAGATGTCTCTATAGCCAGGCTTTGCCTCCATCTGTGTCAGTCTCTCCCTCCGAGCATGTGACGTTACTGAACCAGCTGGTGGCCATCAGCTCTGAGGATTTTGTCTTCTCTGACCTTGACTCCCTCTCTTGGTCAAATTCTGTAGTCCTGTTCCCTTAGTGCTTCAAAAAGGAAGGCAGAAGACAGGCCCTTAACAGAAAATGGGTGAGCTTTCGTGGGTACAGAAACTGGAGGAACACGGCCAAAGATGCTTGGCTATGGAAACATATAAAGAATTTGAGCTTTGGAAGAGGTAAAAATTGTTTAAAAGCAGAGTGTGTCCTTCTGGTTTCTAAATCTATTCCCCACGTGCCTGCAATTTTCCTGTGCCGTGCTTTTAAATTAGTCATGTTTTTTCGTAATCAGATACTCTGTTAGAGAAATGATTTCCAGCCCTGGCTGACATGAGAATTGCTGGGGAAGGTTTTTTTTTTTTTTAAATCCCTGGGGTGGAGTTCAGGCTTTGATAGTTTTTAAAACTCCCCAGTGTTGAGAAAGAAGTTTACAGAATTGAGAAATATACATACATACTAAAGATGACAGTGGCTTTTGGTAGTTTGATAATGTTCTTTTGTTTGCTTTTCTTTTGATTTGCACAAAAATGGGTTTAATGACACAGTTACTGTGTTGTGCTCTTTGTGATCCTGAAGCTGCCTTATAGAGACTTAGAAGTGTGGCTGTGACTCTTTAAGAGTTTTGAGGAGGGTGGACATGGGAACTTGAAAGATGGGGTGGGGTGGGTGGAGGGGGACAGTGCTGAGAGGGATGACTGGAAAGGGGGGCTTTACAGAGCCGGGTAGAAGTCTGATGCAAGGGAAACTCCCATGAATCTGCAAGGACAGCCCCAGCTAAGATTCCTGGCAGTAGTGGATGCATTGCCAGAAAGGACATTCCCTGGGATTGGATTGGTGACTGAAGGGACTAGACCCTCACCCAGGCCCCTGCTTTGGCAGCCATGTCCTCTGACTCAGCAAAATGTCTTTGCTTTTGCATCAGAATTGGTCTCTTGGTGATTTGGGGGTCCAGAATTTGGGCACAACAGTGACTACTCCAGTTGTCAGCAGAGAGCCTACATCCAGTGACTGATGGAGCCAGGTTCAGAGACCCTCCACCAAACATTGGGCCTAGCTTGGGGAATCCTGCTGAGGAGAGGGAGAAGGGATTGTCGGAGCTGGGACAGGGAGGTCAGGAACATCAGGAAACCCCACAGAAACAGCTAGTCTGGCTCATGGGAACTCACAGAGTCTGAACCCAAAACCAGGGAGCCTGCATGGGCCAGACCTAGGTCCTCTGCATGTATGTGACAATTGCATAGCTTGGTCTATTTGTGGGACTCTTGGCATTGGGAGCAGGGCTGCTTCTGGTGCTTTGGCTGGCTCTTGGGAGTCTATTCCTCATGCTGTATTGGCTTACCCAGCCTGAATACAAGGGGAAGTGCTTGGACTTATGGCAGCTTGATATGTCATGCTTTGTTGAACCCCATGGGAAACCTGCCCCTTTCTGATTGAGGTGGGAGGGAGGAGGGAGTGTGAGGAGAGGAAGGAGGGGAGGCTTTGGACAGGATTAAAATAAATAAATTAATAAAAAAAGAGTTTTGAGGAAACTATTGACATTATGTATTTGATTGACTCTGAAGGGTTATATTGTTGCATGAAGGCCTTATTTAAATAAAACAAGGTTCTGAATCAAGCGTGAAAAAGAAGAATAAAATTCTGGTTGAGAAATGAGGACTTTCAAGGACATAACCAGCTTTAAAAGGCAAACAAAGGAGCTGAGTTGTGAAAGCTCAGGCCTTTAATCCCAGCATTCAGGAGGCAGAGGCAGAGGTAGGCAGATCTTATTGAGTTAGAGGCCAGCCTAGTCTACCAAGTGAGTTCCAAGACAGCCAGGACCATTACACAGAGAAACTCTGTCTCAAACAACAATGTTGGATCACCTGGGACACTGTTTCAGGGGATCTTGCTTCATCAAACCATATTAGTCTGGAAGGAATCCACAGCTTTCCATTTTCTGTGGAAACACAAGCAAAAACTCTTTTCCCAAGTAACCTGTCCTTATATTTAAATTTAGAAGTCAAAGCATTTTTAAAATATACAAGTTGGACTAATTTAGCAGCAATTATAATCAAATGTATTTTAGCAGCTGTAGCTCTTTCCTCGGCAATCAAACAATTTAAAGACAATATAGCATACAGTATCCAGACTCTCTGTGTATTTTCCATCTTTACGTGGCTTTTTATTATTCTATTTCTTTTACTTCCCTTTCTTTTCTTTTTTCCTGAGACAGGGTTTCTCTGTGGAAATCTGCCTGCCTTTGCTTCATTCCTTCAGCAAATCTACCAGCATGCACCATCACCACTGGCTTCTTTCTTTCTTTCTTTCTTTCTTTCTTTCTTTCTTTCTTTCTCCTGTTTCTTTTCTCTCACAAGCCTACATATATTTTTAAACACACTGTAAACCTTTAGAGGTTTTTCTTCATCTGAATCTGTCTTTATTGTAAATCTTTATCTTTTTATGGCCACACAATCTTTTATCTGCTAAACAACACTGCTAAAATTAAAGTGGCGGCTGTTTTAGCCACTGTCTTTCCAAGATGGTGGACATACATTTATTGCCAGCACTGAGAGCTGTTTTCACTGCCTTGGTCTATACTGCCATCAAGGAGTATGTTGCCAGCTTGGAGATGTGGTGACTTGCCACTGCCAGCTGCTCATACACACCATTCAATTGTTAGCAAGAGCCCTGCATTTTTTTCCACTTATGTTGAGTCAGGAAACCTCTCTTAAAGGAGCCGCTTGAGTCTCTGCTTGTCTCTAGCAAAACAGAAACCACCCGAGAAAATGTTGCTACCAAGAGGTCGTGCTTGTCTCTGTTCTTTTGTTTCTAAAATCCCTTTTTAAGATTTTATGAAGTTTTTATGTGGAAGTTCATAAAACCACATCCTGACACCATTTTGTAATGATAAATCTTTCTGCCAAGCCGCCCAAGCCCCATCACCACATGGGAGCCCAAAATAACACACAGAGATTAATATTACAATGCTGCTGGCCAATGACTAGGATTTCTTACTTGCTAGCTCAGTCTTAATTATCAAACATAACTACTAATCTTTATATTTTATAAGAACTTACCTTATTGAGGATGGCAGTTGTATGCACCCTCTCTTGCTGGCGATCACTAGGCGACTCCAGAGAAGAGAAGAGGAAGAGAGCGATTTCCTGCTTGTCCCTGCTTATATTCTGAGTCTGCCTGCTATGTCACTTCCTGCATGGATCACAAGATTTTTCTTTACTACATTTCCCAGAATCCTCCTTGACTCCTAGTCCCACCTATCTTGCTTCCCTATTGGCCAACAGTACTTTATTTCTCAACCAATAAGACAAACATATACACAGAAGGACTTGCCCCATCAGATCTCTGTGAGTCCCAGGCCAGCCTGATATATAGAGCAAGTTGTAGGACAGCCAGGGCTACACAGAGAAACCTTGTCTCTAAAACCTACACATCCACACATCCAGATTAAGGTAGCCACTCAGATAAACTCTTGCCCAACATTTGAGTGGCTTCCTGAATTTAGATTTTGTAATTGCTAAAGTTTATATTTATATTTTATATTTTATAACCTGGCATTACATGTGTCTATAATTCCTACTCTTGAGAAGCAAAGGCAGGATGGTCAGGAGTACAAAAGCAGTCTTGACAACATGGTAAGTTTGGAGTCAATGTAGGTATACAAGATTCTGTCTCAAAAGTAGGCTACACAAGATTCTGTCTCAAAAAATGAATAAATAAAATTTAAAAAGCATGTTTATATATTTTTGTGAATATCATTTATATTTTAAATTCTGAGTTTACAGATAATTTCTCTCTTCCTCTCTCTCTCTCTCTCTCTCTCTCTCTCTCTCTCTCTCTCTGGTTTTTCAAGACAGGGTTTCTTTGTGGTTTTGGAGGCTGTCCTAGAACTAGCTCTTGTAGACCAGCCTGGCCTCAAACTCACAGAGATCTGCCTGCCTCTGCCTCCCAAGTGCTGGGATTAAAGGCGTGTGCCACCAACGCCCAGCCGATAATCTCTTTTTAATTAAGTTTTTTATACAATGTATTTTCATCTTTCTTCTCCCCCGACCCCTTCTAGATGCTTGCCACTTCTCTACCCACTCAACTTAACGTTTTTTCTCTCTCTCTGAAAACATGGAAATCAAATCAAATCAAAACAAAACAAAACCTTAAAAAACCAATAAGAGAAAAAATTACTAAAAATTAAAACAAATACACATACGCAAAAACTTGGAGTCTGTTTTCACTGGCCAGCTACTCCTGGTAATAGGCCTGCCCTGGACAGTGATTAATATACACAGAGTTTCCCTTTCCCAGAAGATATCAATTACACAGAACTTCATGGTTAGGGGTGGAGCTTTGTGTCCACTTCACCTTCTCTGTGTCCAGTGTGGGTCTATGTGTCAATTATCATCTCCCACAAGAAGAAGCCTCTCTGGTGAGGGTAGAATGGTGCTCTATTCTACGAGTATAGCAATATGTCATTAGGAGTCATTTTATTGCTGTGGCCTTTAGTAGAATAACAGTAGTAGGTTTTTTCCTAGGATCCGTGACTTATCTAGTCTCAGTTTCTTGGCCACTTTAGCAGCATCATATATGAGTTGCATCTCATCAAGTTAAGTCCAATTTTTAAAAGTGACCAGTTACTCCCATAACATTTGTGCCACTATTGCTCTAGTATATCTTGTAGGCAGGTTGTTGCTGTTATAGGCTGAGAGGTTTGTAGCTGGGTACTATAAACCTTACTTTTCTTCTTCCCATATTCCCTCCTTTACTCTACCCTCCCACCCCACCCACATATTCAAATTCTCTTTTTCTATTTATATTACTATATTCTATTTCTCTGTCCTTAGAAGATCCCCGAGTCCCCTACTAGCTACTTAATCTCTGTGGTTATTTGGACTCAAACACACACACAAATAAAGATTAAAAACTAACATCTTTACAGAAAACATGTAATATTTATCTTTGGGGATCTGGGTTACCTTACCCAGGATAATTTTTTTAGCCTCATCTATTAGTATTCAAGTCATTTGTACTGGCCTGCCCTTGGGTGCCTGACTAGGCTATGTCCTCAGCTGCAGTCACTAAGATCACCTTCTGTGTGCATTTACCTCGTTCCCTTTTAAAACATGGGCCTTGCCCACTTTTAGTCTCTTTCTCTCCCTCCCACACCCCCTGTTTCTCTGTCTCTCCTTCTCTCTCCCTCTCCTCCCCCCTCTTTGCCTCTCTTTTTTTTTGCCACTCCTGTCCCCAGAGGTCTGTCTCATCTCTTCTCTCCCCCCCTTTCCCATTCATTCTCCTCCTTTTGACAGAACCTGGGTGGAGGGGTTTCTCATTGGAGGAAAGTGAATAAAACTCCTGAAGAAAGGACAGACTCCAATACTGGAGCACAGAAACAGCAAGTTGTATGTGAAACATTTGGAACATTTGGATATGGAAGCTATCAAGGAAGTGCTCAAAGAACCAAATGAACACAAAGCTAACTTGAAAGGTCTTTTCTGGGCCAATTGGGAGATAAGTTGAATATCAAAAGAAGTATTGATTGACACAGATTTTCACCCCTTGATAAAAGTGTGAACTCATAAATCGATAGTAATGTATATGGGTGAAGGCATATGCCAAATTGCCCCATCTTCAAGTGCTCACCCTGATGGAAGCTCCTTGAGGCTCCTGGGACATCGAATACTCCAAGAAAATGGGCTATGAAAGGTTCATTGGCTCAGGAAGGAGGCTTCCACTTTACAACACTGTTGCCAGAAGACTTACAGCTGAAGGATAGCAATGGAGGATTTCCATGTGGTTGGCAACTGAAAGAAATATTCAGTTGAGCCCATTACACAGTCTAAGAGCAAATGCAGCAGGTTCTGGTCTAATGAGCTTTAAGATGGCTTTTGGAACCCTAGGCACTCTCTCTCCACCTCACTGCCTCATTTGAGGGATAGGGGCTGTGGATTGGTATAAACTTCTATGGATGGATATGTAACTCAGTGTGATTCTTAAGTTTAAATACTCTCAGGATCCGCAGATTGTTTCTTGGCTTTTACAGCTTGGGCTTCCTAGTTTCAAGTCAACTTGAGCAAGCTATAGTCATCTGAGAGAAGGGAACCTAAACTGAGAAATCGAGTGTGTAAGATTGGGCTGTAGGAGAGTCTGTAGGGCACTTTCTTAATTAGTGATATAGGATGGCCTCTAGATTCCAGCCCTGCTTGAGTTCCTGTCCTGACTTCCCTCAGTGAACTGTGATTAAGGGTATGTAAGGCAAGCATACCCTTTCTTCCCACAGCAATGGTAACCCTAACTAAGATACAGCTAACTTCATTGTCTGTTCCCTGGACACCATGAAGCTTCCTAACAATCATGCACAGTCCGTTTTTTGGCTGCATCAGAATCACTGAAAGCCTTTTTGGATGTTAAGGAATAAATGGATGAGATTTGGGAACTTCATCCAGAAAAACTCAAAGTGCAACTTAAAGTGCATTACTGAGGACAATTGCATTAGGAGATGAGACCTCTGTGAAAACAGAGGAACACCCCAGGAATGTTTCTATGCTTCCCGAACACAACCATTTTTTTGGAGCTGGCTGACCACATGAAAAAAACCCTTGTAGTAAAGATAATGTATGTTTGTGGGATGCAGAGAGAAGTTGAAAGATATTTTAGGAACTGACTTATAAACTCATGCCATTCTAGAAAGACCTGGCTTCCAGCTAGCTTGTGGAATTTGTCATAGCTATCTTGTTAATGGCACCATTCTTGAGTACTCTTGCAATAGCCCCTGGTGTGGACAACATTCCCATCAAATGTGCTGTAACTAGTGATGGGGGGGTGGAGTTAGTATTTAGTAGGCAGAATTTCAACATCACATTGGGTAATGTCCATATTTTATGTCAACTGCCTTGAAAATTTCTTGGAGGAAACCCTAAAGTCAGAATGTAATATTTCTGTGATGGGCTGGAAATTTTAAAAATCGTCAAAATGATTTTTTATTCTTTTAGAAAACATAAGGCAGGGGCTGGAAAGGTGGTTCCGAAGTTAAGATTACTTGCTTTAAGACTACTTGCTGCGCTGGGCAGTGGTGGCGCATGCCTTTAATCCCAGCACCCAGGAGGCAGAGGCATAGGCAGGTGGATCTCTGTGAGTTTGAGACCAGCCTGATTTACAAGAGCTAGTTCCAGGACACCCTCCAAAGCCACAGAGGAGCCCTGTCTTGAAAAACCAAAAAAAAAAAAAAAAAAAAAAAAAAAAAGACGTGCTACTTTTCCAGAGGACCTGAGTTTGGTTTCCAGCACCCACACCACATCAGATGTTTCACAAACAGCTGTAACTCTAGTTCCATGGGATCTGTGTGGTCTCCTCAGATACCCACATACGTGTATGCACACACACAGACACACATTTGCAGCAAAATAAAAAGTATATATACATATATGTACTCATTCAGAGAGAGAGAGAGAGAGCGGCAGGTGTGGTGGTTCATAGCATACACCTTTAATCACAGCACTTGGAGAGGCAGAGGCAGGTGGATCACAATGAGTTCTGGGCCAGCCAGGGCTACATAGAGAGACTCTGTCTCAAAAATCGAAAAGAGGGAAGACATACAGCAACAGGAAAATAGATTGAAATCCCAATAGTTAAGAATAAGGGGGCATAGCTAAATTTCTATAGAACTTTCTAAGTCTGTGACCCTATGGTCAAGTAAAAGTGTACCTATAAAAAGATGCAGTGCTTGACTCTTAGACTAAGTGTGATGTGGTAAAATCTCAATGGGGTTCATGAGATTAATTTGAGGACAGTATGTCACTAGTTGCTTTTTTTTTGGGGGGGTGGGAGTTCTTGATAGAGCATTTTTTGTCTCCTCAGCATGCTCTCCTATAGAAAAATTACACTTTGTTAATTTTTGTTATCCAAGTATTTTTGTAGAAACCCTGTAAGAATGAGAAAACTTGAAACACAAGAAAAATAATAACATATATGAGTGAATGAATGGATGCTCAGGGTAAGAATAAAACGAATCCAAGTACGGATATGGTCCCTCAATGGGCAGCTGTGCCTTATTGTCTTCCAGTGGACATACATCCCTTTGCCTTCTAAGTTACATATTTTACATTTTATTTATTATTTTGTGTGTTCTATATATGACATACATTCTTTTGCTTTTCTTTTTTCTTTTTTCTTTTTTGATTTTTCAAGACAGGGTTTCTCTGTGTAGCCTGACTGTCCTGGAACTCGCTTTGTAGACCAGGCTGGTCCCAAACTCACAGAGATCCACCTGCTTCTGCCTCCCAAGCTCTGTGCACTACTACCACCCAGCTCTTTTGCTTTCTAAGTTACACATTTTACATTATTTATTTATTATTTTGTGTGTTCTATGTATGCATTGTTATTTGTATGGCATGACACACGTGTGAATGTCACAGGCCACCTTTCTGGAGTGGGTTCTTTCTTTTCTCCTTTACTCGGGTTCTAGGAATCCATCTTAGGTCTTTGGACACAGGGAAAAGATTCACAAGCTGTGTCATCTGGCCCAATCCTTAAGTTACATTGTTTTTTCGTTTGTTTGTTTTGTAAGGGGCATTTAAGATTTTAAGATTTAGGAATGGGTCCAAGCTGTTAAAACTCAAAGTCCTAAATAATGTTGGCTTTAATACCCTATGACCCACCACAGTGACCTGTATGCAAGACACACTGGTACAACAGCAGCATGAATGTTATGGGAGTAACAAACCACTGTTGGATTGGATTTAAGGCCCACTCCATGGGATCCCATACATGACACTGCTAAAGTGGCCAAGACCTGAAACTGGATAGGTCATGAACCCTAGGGGAAAATCTACTACTGTTACTCTACTAAAAGAGCAAAGTAATAGGGAGGTTTCTTTATGCAGTAGATGGGAATTAACACAGAGACCCACAACTGGACAGTGTGTGGAGAGTGAGAAATTTTGGAGCACTCAGCCCTAAATGAGATGTCTTCATTATACCCCTCCCCTCAGGGATCAGGGATGTATGCAGAAGAGGAGATGAAAAACTTGTTCCCTTACAAGTAGTGGAGGTAGTGGATGACTCCAAGACACAACAGGACTGATACACAAATGAATTCATGAAGGCTTTGACAATAGGCACAAGACCTGCATAGGCTCAAAACGGACAAAATCCCAGCCCTGAGAAGGGGAAATGGACACAAAGTCTCATGACTAACCATGAAGCTATGTGACACCTGCTGGGAAGAGGTATTCTTTCATTGTGCTCTTTTGGGGACAACAAAAAGCAAAGCAAAGCGGCTGTATCAGTCACAGGCTTTAGCAAACTTCCTAAGTTAACATCCTAGCATCCATAGAGTTGAAAACCATGATATTAACCCACACACCTATGAACACCTGATTTTTGACAAACAATCCAAATTTATACAATGGAACAAAGAGAACATTTTCAACAAATGGTGCTGGCATAACTAGATGCAGACATGTAGAAGACTGCAGATAGACCCAAGCCTATTTCCATGCACAAAGGTATCCAGGGTCCCAGGCCACGATCACGGTCACCCCAATCACTAGGCGGATTTGAGAGCTTGATGCAAACTGCATGAGGCTTTATTATAATTTAACGAGCTAACCCCATGTTAGCTCGGGTCTTTCACCCACCTGCCATGGTGGATGGCTAGAAAAGACAGCTCCTAGGGCCTCCCAAGAGATCTTATAGGACAGCGTAAGGGGAGTGTCTAGGGGTACGCACAGGCTCATGATTGGTGTGCCTCCAGGCTTGGAGGGCTTGCCCTGTGTTGATTGGTCAACTGGTTGATATGGCCCATAGGTCCTCCCAGGGTGGTTGCTATGCTTTGTGCATCATTGCTGTGCGCTTGTCCATAAAGCACACCCAGGGTCGTAAAGCATAGCGCTACCAGCTAACTTCTGATTGGTTCCTTGTCACGAGGCAGGCATCTGACCTCTAAGTGACCAAGGCAGATTTATGGCAAGCACGTGTTATGGCTGCTGAAAGGGAAGCTGGTCCCTTCAGGTCTACCACAAGATCCAGCAATTTTACTCTTGGGCATATACCCAAAAGAAGCACATTCATACAACAAGGACATCTGTTCAACGATATTCATAGCATCTGGCTATTTGTAATAGCCAGAAACTGGAATCAACCTAGATGCCCCTCAACCGAAGAATGGATAGAGAAAATGTGGTACATTTACAAAATGGAGTACTACTCAGTGGAAAAAACAATGGAATCTTGAAATTTGCAAGAAAATGGATGGAACTAGAAGAAACCATTCTGAGTGAGGTATCCCAACACAAAAAGACAAACATGGTAGGTACTCACTCATATGCGGATTTTAGACATAGAGTAAAGGATTACCAGCCTACAATCCACACTGCCAGAGAAGCTAGTAAACAAGGAGGACCCTAAGAGAGACATACACGGTCCCCTGGAGAAGGGGGAAGGAACAAGATCTCCTGAGCAAATTGGGAGCAAGGGAGGAGGGGGGAGGGAGCTACGAGAATGAGAAGGGGAGAAGAGGATGGATGCAGAGGACATGAGGGAGCAGAAAGACTGAGTCAGGTGAAGAATAGAAGACAACAAGAATGGAGATACCATAATAGAGGGAGACATTTTAGGTTTACAGAGAAATCAGGCACTAGGGAAATGTCTGGAGATCCACAAAGATGACACCAGCTAACAATCTAAGCAACAGAGGAGAGGCTACCTTAAATGCCCTCCCCTGATAATGAGATTGATGACTGACTTATATGCCACCCGATAGCCCTCATCCAGAAGCTGCTGGAAGTAGAAGCTGACACCCACAACTAATCACTGAACTGAAATGGAATCCAGATGCAGAGAAGGATGAGTGATGAGCAAAGGGGTCCAGACCAGGCTGGTGAAACCCACAGAAACAGCTGACTTGAACAAGGCGAACTCTTGCTCCTCAGACTGATAGCTGGGAAACCAGCATGGAACTGATCCAGACCCCAGGAACATGGGTTTCAGCGAGGAAACCTCGGAAATCTATGGGACCTCCTGTAGTAGTTCAGTACTTATCCCTAGCATAGGTGTGGACTTTGGGAGCCCATTCCACATAGAGGAATACTCCCTGAGCCAAGACACATGGGGGTGGGCCTAGGCCCTATCCCAAAGGATATGATAGACTCTGATGACACCCTATGGAAGGCCTCACCATCCAGGGGGAGCTGTGATAGGTAGGGTTTTAGTTGGGGGGGTGGTAGGGGAGGATGGGAGGGAGAAGGGAACTGGGATTGTCATGTAAAACAATCTTGTTTCTAATTCAAATAAAAAAATCTGCAAAACAAAACAAAAATCCTAGCATCTTATAGCCAAAAGCTGTACCACTTAAAATATAATTCGAATTTAAGCCTGGCTTCAAGGTTGTAAAAGCTCTTTGACCCACACCCACACTTGGTTGGGTGCTCGGTTTCACTATAAGAAGAGGCCCCAAGTCAGTCCCCACTGCCACAGCTTCACACGCTCCATCCCTGAATGTGGTCCCAGTTAACTGGTAAGCTTTTTGTGTCCCATGGTGATTTTTGTTTTAATAAAGTTTGCTTCTGCTTCAGACTTGGGGGTCTGTTCCCCCACTCTTTGCATCCCTGGACCCAACAAACAACACAAAACAGCATCCTCTGTGTATGTGTTGCTTTGCTTTTGGTAATTTTTTGTCTTACTGGTTTTTGCTTGATTTTGATCTCTTTGGCTTTGGGGTCATTTGGGGAGAGAGAGAGAGAAAGAAAAACGAAGTTGGGTGGGTAGGGATGTGGGGAGGAGTTTGGTGAGGGGAGAAAATATAATAAAAATATACTACCTATAAGAATTTTAAAATTCATAAATAAAAAAGAAAAAGGGTAAGATTCTGCTGGTGTAAGAAGATTATCAGACATTCTGGGTTCTTTAAATCTAAAGAAAGATGATTTATTAGTCAATGTCTTTGTCTTTTAGACAGAATCCCATATAGTCCAGGCTGTCCTTGAACTTGCTAGGTAACCATGGGTGGCTTTGAATACCTGATCCTCCTGCCTCTGCCTCCCAAGTCATGAGATTACAGGCACTAGGCAATTTATCAGTCAATAGTCAATATCTAACCATTTAAAAAGTATGGCTTCTTCTTAGAAAAATTACTGGGGAAAAAAAAGGCTGGTGGTGGAGCACACCTTTAATCCCAGCACTTGGGAGGCAGAGGCAGGCGGATCTCTGTGAGTTTGAAGCCAGCCTGGACTCCAGAGCGAGTTCCAGGACAGCCAGGGCAACAAAGGGAAACCCTGTCTCGAAAAACAAAAACAAACAAACAAAAAGATTAGTGGGAATTAAGAGGGAACTGCAGCAATAAGAAGGGACTACAACACAGCAAGGGAGCAGAAGGCTTGATGGCCACCAATCCTCTCCCAGTGGAACGATTCCACTAAATGAGAAAGGAGGCTGTTTTTACTATCTTATTTGCGTTTTTCTGTATTTTAAACATTTCTACAAATTAAAATAAAAGTGACATACATGACTAGCCAAAGCCCTTTTATTGTCTATATAAAGTTAAGTAAGGGGCTAGGGAGACCGCTCATCGGTTACAGTGCTTAGTGCTCTTGCAGAGGACCTGAATTGTGTGTCCCCAGCACACACAAGATGGCTCGGGATCCTAAATGGTCTCTCACGGCCCAGCCCCGGGTGGGGAGCCGCGCCTGCTGCCACGTCCGCCTCTCCTGGTTTCGGTTTCCGTGTGCCTCCATCTTGCCTGCGCAGACCCGACATCCGCAGAGTCAAGTCCCAGAGATCTGAGCCACCCCAGCCACCACTTAGGGCAAGACGGGTACGTGACCTGCGCGGTGTAACCCGCGCGCCACACGCGCTACTTGTGTCGCTGCGCGAGGCCGAGACGCCATGTTTTCCCTTTCTCCGCTGTTAGCCTCCCGGCTCGGCCCTGGAGGCAGCTGCGAGCCGCTCGCCGGCGCACAGGAGGGTACGGGCGGGCGGAGCCCGGGAGGACTGCAGTTCCTCTGCCGGCTTGGCCCGCTGGGCACTGGCCTGGGCGCAGCGCTCGCAGCCCTGTGCGCAGTCCTGCTTCGCTTCGCTTCTTCTTGCTGTGCGGGTACCAGCAGGGCGGCCGCAGGGGGCGATAGCCCAGCCGGAGGTGGCCTGGTGTGTTCAGGCGATGGGACCCGCGGGGATGTAGCCCAACACGACCCTTGAGCACCCCGGAACAGGAGGGAACCCATAAACCTCAGGGGGAATACCCCTGTGTCCCCAGGCGGGAAACTAAAGATTAACTTGGCTGGTCAAGCCACAAAAGCCTTGCATAAGCATCTTGAGAGTTATTCGTTTCCTGGAGTTGAACTGTCTGAACTACGAATTTTTGAAAAGTTGATGATAGGGATCATTTTTTCTGAGTTGTGTGCGTTCTCGATTGAGTTTACTCAGTTCCTCCAGTTTCACTTTCAAGAGCCTAGTGAAGTGCCTAGGTTATTTCCCAAAGCACTTTAGTGTTGTTGACAAATGACAAGAAACCTTTCCCTAGGAATATCTATCTATCTATATCTATCTATCTATCTATCTATCTATCTATCTATCTATCTATCTATCTATCTATCATCTATCTATTCCTTAAAGTAAGCCCGATCCTGCTACTCTTTCTCATCCACTTAAGATGGGGTAAAACTATGAAGATTTTAAGATGTTTTCTCTTAACCAGGTCTGGATTGGTGTGGGAGGGCAAGTTCGCTTGAACATTAACAAAGGAATGCAATAGAACAAAGGCTACTGTTGTTCATAGTAAGTTCTGGAGAGCTGGAGTAAATTCAAGGGCACCAATAAATCCTTCTGGGTTAGTTACCTTTGAAATTTGTTCTTACACTAAAGGGGTGAGGCCAGTACGGGGTCATATAAGGCAGGCCTTGACCAACTGGGATGGTCTAAAATGAAATCTAAAACCTCTACAAAGAGATTTTAGATAGAAGAATGATGACTTTTAAAAAAGGTTCTGAACAAACAAAATGCTCAGCTCTCCGGTATCACAAACACCCTTGGTTTGTAAGCAAATTAGTATCTATTTTTATGTTTTGGTTTTCTGAGACAACGTTCTCTGTGTAGCCCTGGCCGGCCTTGAACTCATTATGTAGATAGACTAGGGTGGCCTAGAACTCACAGAGATCCTCCTGCCTCTGTCTCCTAATTGCATTGCTAGGATCAAAGGTGAGCACCACTGTTTGTCAGTGTTCCTGGGAGCCCACTCAGCCATAGTTTATAGCCAGTTGAAAGTATTTATTCCAGCCAGCTGGGACTACCCTTAGGTATTCAGAACCTAAGTGTAGCTCTCAATGTTCCTAGCAGGGCTTTGAAGGCAGAAACATGTCCAAGCATCTCAATCGGCAGCTGGGGGTGGGGGTGGGTTGGCACTTTGCTTAAGCAAGCAATTTGACAAAAGGCAAGTAGGCAGGCAGTTTAACAGAAGCTAAGCTAGCCGGGGCGGGCACCTTGAACTTGAGTTCCTCGAACAGAGTTGGGCAATTTCCCACGGAATTCTCTATCAAAGAGTTCAAATTCTAGTTAAACTTGAAATGGCCTTAGCAGGAATTGAAGATGGGGGAACCTCTATCTAGCCCTGTCTTATCACCACCACCTAGCTGTAAGTGAATTCTGAATACTTTTCTTACAGGAACTTTCTTTTTGGTCAAGTTATTTTACTTGTAATCTTTGTGTTGGATGAGTTGGTAAAAATAGGTTTTTTTTTTTGACTGGGTCTTACTATGGCCTGCAATTCGTGATCTCCCCTCCTTGGCAATCCCCCCCCCCCAAAAAAAAATAAGGGTCTGGGTGGGTGCCATCACACTCAGCTTAAATGGCTTTTTCTATAAGTTTTATGTTGTACTTGGTTTTTGGCGACATTTGAACTTTAGCATGTCAATACTTGCTAACCTAAACCAGTTCCCCGCCCCGAGGGTGTTGCTTCCTCTGGGGAAGTAGGCGTGGCGGGCACGGGGGGGGGGAGAGGGAGGTGTCGTGGTGGTGTCGTGGGTGGGTGTCTGAGCCTTGGCTGGTCGGTTCCGCCAGCAGAGGCGGAAGTCGGTTTGGTCTTGTGGCCTCCTATTAGGGTCTTGGGATCCAGCATGGCCTTGGCTCAGTCTTTGTGGTCTGGGGGGCATTCATATCTCTTCGGAGCCCTCCTCTGGTCACTGGAAGGGTGCGCTGTCCTTTGCGCTGGGCGGGTACCAGCGTCCGTGAACCTGTTGGACTTGCTGGCAGGTCACCTAGCTAGCAGCTGGCAACTTTCTAGAACTCCAGATGTCTTGTGTTCTTTCCAGTGTCTTCTGGAGGTCTCCGGCGAGGACAGGCGAGATTCTGGGCCACTGTTGAGTAGGATGAGCCGGCGACCGCCCGGCGTGAGTAAACCGAGACCCTGCCCATTCCCTCCTATTCTGACTTTACCCCCAGGGACTCCGGACGTTGGGGGAGCTGCATTAACAGCTGTCCTGTTAATGCAGGAAAGGGTTCCTTTCCTGTCTGCCACCCTTGGTCCTTTTCTGAGTTTTTATTGGGGACCCACTTGTAGCTCCTCCATACTTGTGATACTTTTAAATTCAAGTCTTTTCTTTTTTTTTTCTTGGAGAGGGTCAAAGATTGATTAAATTAAACTCGTTACTGGACTCAAACGCCTGCTTGTTAATCCAGTGAGCTGCTCCGGATGGAGCAAAGTTCTGGACATGGTACTTGGTTTTGTTTTGTTTTTCTGTAACCTCGGTGGAGAGGCTGCCTGGACAAAGCCCAAGGACAGCCCGTCCTGGGAAGAAGCCTGCTGGACAAGTGTAAGGCAGCAAGCGCTTGGCTCAGGGTCCTTCCTATACTCAAAGCACGTTTGTTTTTCTTAGATCTCTGAAGCAAGAAGCTCTACCAGTTATGCCCTAGCTGACTTTCGCCCCTCAGACCAGACACCCCACCTACAGGAGCATCCCCCACCTTTAACAAGCTGGGGTAGCTAGCTGTCTTGCCCCTTAGCACAGGATTTCACTTCGTACTTTGCATTTTAATATCCAAAACCTCTCTGACAAGTTCCTGTGTTTAGTGCTTGCATAGCAATAGAGATTCAACTCTCCCCCTACCTCCCCCCCCCATGAGCCTATTCTCTAGAGATAGCCAAAGGTTGCTGTTTTCAGCCTTTTATACATTGTGTATTCAACTACAGTCTGTTTGCTTTTTTTTTTAAATGTTCCCTCCCTCCTGCTTCCTCCCTCCCTCTCCACTTATTTTTGTATGATGGATGTTCTTTCTCCAAACTGTCTTTCAGAACTGATGTTTGTGGTATCATTATTTCTGCTTCCCTGGCCTAATGCCCCTCCCTCCCTGTTTCCATCTTTGGGCAATGGTCTCTTCAGAATGTGAACCTCTGTAATTGGTTTCATTTGCCCTGATTTCCCTCTTCCCTCTTCAATTCTTAGCTTTGGGGAATAATTTCTTCTTTTGTGTCACACTTGGAAGAAAACGACTGTGTTGTGTGTGTTCGTGAATCATTTCTTTCCAGGTAAAATTGTACTCTTGTGCTCTTTGTACCTTGTTCTGTATTTATGCTCATTTGATGCTGCACTCATAGCCACTTTTTCTTTAATGCGAGGAAACAAAAACAATTCAAGAGCAAAAGACCTTAGTTGTAGCCGGGCAGTGGTGGTGGTGCACACACTTAATCCCAGCACTCGGGAGGCAGAGGCAAGTGGATCTCTGTGAGTTCAAGGCCAGCCTAGTCTACAGAGCGAGTTCGAGGACAGCCTGGGCTACACCAAGAAACCAATGGTTGGGGTCCATTGGAGGAATTAAGTTCTATCAACTTGGTATCAGCTTCACCACATACTCAAGATTGTGTCTTCTGTAGTGACTGCTTCAGGTGAAGAGGGTAGTATCTTTTCTTTTTTTTTTTTTTTTTTATTTTAAGACAAGCTGGCATAGGTTGTCCTTGAATTCTCCAAATCTACTTGCCTCAGCTTCCCATGTACTAAGATTACTGGCACGAGCCATTAACCCAGGCCCATCAGTGTTTTTTATCTGTATCTATCACCTCAGGTTTTCAGTGCAATTGAAAACTCCTGCTGTTTAGACTTCTTCCAAGGCTTGGTGTGTTTCGGAGTGAATGACTTCCTTTAATGACCTGGCTTCATGAGTGGGAACCAAAGCTTTCATCCACCTGTGAAGGCTCCTGCTTTTTTTTTTTTTTTTTTTTTTTTTTTAATTTCCTTTGCCTTTATAATCTGTGGTCTTAAAAACAAACAAAGAAACAAGAAAAAACAAAACTGTTTTTCTTGAAGCTTTCAAAAGTAGTTTTTGTTTGCCATCAAGTCTCCTGGAGCCTGGGCCATCCTTGAACTCCTGATCATCCTGCCTCCATCTCTCTCTACTGCTATAATGACAGATGTGTATCTCCATCCTTGACTGAAAAGCAGTTTTTAAAGTCAGTCGGTTCTTTGCTTTGAAGGATAGGTACTTCACAGACCTCTTACATACCTCTAGGTGTTAGGAGGGCCCACCAAAGCCCCCGAATGGTCATCATAACTTCCTGGCAGAACTCAGAGTGAAAGTATGTACTTGCATTGTCCTCTGCTGACTGAACTTCCCTTCTGATTAGGAAAACCCAAAGTAGTAAAAAGTTAGGTGCAGAACCTTGGCTGGGTTGACTACTGAAACCTCAATAAAAGTTTCCTGACTGCCTTATGCTCTGTTTTAACCCCAATGCCATGCTATTTAATCTGATAGATAGCTATAAAGTTGTACTTAAGGCCTGGGGAACCTATTAAAATTTTGTGGTGGGAACTGGGAAGCTATTTATAACACAAAGCTGTCCCCGTGGGAAGTGATGCAATTACTCTGCCTAGGCTATCCGTAAACAAGCTGGCCATCGTTCAGCCTAAATGTAGAATAAGTCTCTCTCTTTAACCTGGGTTGTTTTCAGGAATGTCAGAGAATCTTAAAGAATCAGACAGGTGAGAGTATCAAGGATGACCAAATGAAGCAGAGGGGGCAGTTTTTATTTTATTCTCCCTGTTATTTTGTTCAATTCAGAGTCTCTCATAACAAAGAGAACTTTTCATAATTAGAAAAAAAACTATACTGAAAGGAATTTTAGAAGCTTTATATCCTTGGTATATGTATGACTTTTTAGTCCGCAAACTGAGCTGTCTGCTGAAGGATCAATCTAGAGAATCTGTGTAACTGATCAAATGTATTTGCTTGGCTAAAATGTTAATTCAAGACAAGCTTCAAATCTACTAAATATTGAGCTGTTCTCTTAGGCATTCAGGGTTGTTTCTTAGCTCACCTTTGTTTGTTTGTTTGTTTTAAAGAAAGTATCAGTATATTGCCCAGCCCAGGCTGGCATTGAGCTCACTGTTCTTCAGCCTCAGCCTGGCAAGTGTGTATTACCAGGCCTGAGAAACAATGTGGTTCTTCCTGACTGCTGGTTCATGAAAATGTACACCCAGTTCCTCTACACTCCACATCAGATGGTTTAGACATGCAAAAGAACAACAGCATCAAAAGACAAGGCCCATCCACTTCTTCCTTTGTATACCTAGATGAGATTTGGTCTTTGAACTAAGGTTTTACCAAAGAATTAAAATTTGAAATCTTGCCTAAACCAAGCCATTTGGCCTGTTGTTTTTTGTCTGCCAAGGAAATCGAAAGCTTTGTAATTTGTGAGTGAAGCAAATATTTGCCTGTGACTTTCCCCAACAAAGCCAGTGGACACCGCCACATACAAGACAGTAGTAGTTCTGAGGAGAGCAAACTGCTTTCTGTCCTATTTGGGAAAAATTACTTAAAAATTTCTTTTGGGGGGGTGGTTCGAGACAGGTTTCTCTGTGGCTTTGGAGGCTGTCCTGGAACTAGCTCTTGTAGACCAAGCTGGTCTCGAACTCACAGAAATCCGCCTGCCTCTGCCTCCCGAGTGCTGGGACTAAAGGCGTGTACCACCACTGCCCAGCTATTTTAAATTTTATATACATTTATTTGCTGGGCATGGTGACATTTAAGGTGAGGCATCTTGCCGGCTTAAGGAGGTTCTGCCTAGGATCAAATCCAGCCTCTTAGAATCGTATTGTAAGTCCCCTGAAACAACACCGTGGTTATTTCACACAGTGTAGAACAGTCACAAGCACTGTCTCCAGGTTCCAAGTATGATATACCATCATGCTGCCAATCCTGCTTCAGTGTCAGTTGCAAAGGGACAAATGGACATTCTCTGTGTGCCTATCTACTGCAACTGTAGTCATGTGTCATCTACTCAGGGGCTCTGATGGCTGCCCAGGGCCTACCACCCAACTGACTGAAGGTGAGAGCCTGTCCATATCCTGGACTAACTTCTGCATAGCATAAAATAAATGCCCAAAGGTGATTAAAAATGCTGTGAAGCATGACAAGATCCAGTTTGGGGACCAGGACAAGCTATGGAAGAGAGCTTGAAAGATGCAGACTTTCAATATGATGCTGAGAGGAGCTGGGGAGCTTTCTGAGTGGGGACAACTACATAGAGGTAGAAACAAAATGCTGGGGAACACAGAGATATCTGGAATTGGATTGTGGGTAGTGCACAGAAGTAGGAGGATACACTTAGTACTTGGGATAGGTGTGAAATGTTTGTCCCAGCAAAAATTTAACTTTGGTTAAGATGGAGCAGGCCACTCCTACCAACACGTGTTCCATTGCTCCTGGTCGACTCTACTCATGTTTCTGGATCCAGCTAGATCTTTCTGCCTCTATTTCCAAGTATTGGGATTATAGGTATGTGCTACCATGCCTGGCTCTAATCACTTTGTAGGTGGATTTTTCTGTCCTGTAAGCCAGCTTCCAAATGACCACACAGAAACTTCTCATTATTTATGAAAGCTCAGCCTTAGCTTAGGCTTGTTTCTAACTAGCTCGTATAACTTAAATTAACCCTTTTCTGTTCATTTACGTGCTGTCTCGAAGCTTGTGACTTGTTACCTCCTCTCCTGCAGGTCCTGCTTCCTCTGTGTCTGATTGGTGACTCTGGGAGTCTCCACCTTTTTTCTTCCCAGCATCCTCTCTGCCACGAAAATCCTGCCCAGCCACTGGCCATTCAGCTTTTTATTAAACCAATCCCAGTGACACATCTTCACAGTGTACAAAAAGATTATTCCACAACATCACTTCTTGAAGTCCCCAACTTATTTTTTGTTTGTTTGTTTGTAGTATTCAGATTGAATTTGGAGCCTCACACATGCTAAGCAAGTGCTTCGCCACTGAGCCACAGCCCTAACTCTGTTTCTACTTTTGGAGATGGTCTCACCAAGGTACCCAGGCTAGCTTTGAACTCACTGAGTCCAGTCAGGTCTTGAGCTTCGGTTCTTCTGCCTCAGCCAATTCAATCCAGGTCTGTGTCACCAAGTTTGGCTTTAAAGCCCCCCACTTGCTAAGTCTCTTACCTTGGCAACGTGGGAAGTTTGGAAGGGATGCATGCAAAGCAGAGGAGTTTCATCAAAGAACTATATAAAATATGCCTTCTACTTTTGTGTCATTTTATAATTGGGACCATTTATCATCCGTGGCCAATATTTTTATGAATGAACTGTATTGCTTGTGAAGCCAAATAATTTTTTAGTACCTGCTTGTCATCAATAATAATCATGGCTAGTAACATCCCAAATTAGTAGGTATTTATTACTTTGCCTCAGCCAATGGCCTTCTCGACTATGTTTTAATTCATATCTCTAGAGCCACCAGCTGGGAGCTATGAGATGATTATTGCACACCCTCCTTTGACTAACGAGAAGGGGTGGAAAGTGGCATTTGAAGTAGACCTTATATTTAAAATGACCACAGCTGGGAGAGGAAAGGTAAGTCTATTGTATTACCCATCTATGGGTCCTGGGCACAAATGGAAGAATAGATGGGCTCTGTGACATTCAGGGTAAGTGCACAGAGCTCTGTGCGGTGGCAGTGTTGCATTTTCCATTCTCAAGCACTTCGTGTTCTAACCTCACTACAGCTTCTTGAGTCCAGGGAAGCTCCGAGTTTGCATGCTGCTTTCTGCCCCTGGCAGGATAGGCTTAACACGGAACTGCCCAAGTTGCTGAAGTACTACCATTTGTTTTCGCACTGCCTCCACGGAGGTAACTTTGCTGTTGTTGCTATACCCCCCTCCTTACTTCAGGCAAAAGGCAAGGCAAGTAACAGATTGGATACGTCCTAAGGAAGCTAACCGGTCATATTGTTTGCTGTGTGGCTGATGGGAACATTCTATATTTTGGACACGAAATGGTTGGGAGGCCCTTGACATTCCATGAAACAGTTTCAGAAGGCTGACCAAAGTTAACCACATTTTGTTGTTACCTGTTCTGGCTAATGCTAGATGCCAGAGGGGTGAGTTAAGTGATTGACTGGAAGCTTGTCTGCAATGGATGACTATACATAGGAGTTACCGATCATACCCATGTGGGCCCTTCCAGGGGAGATTTACACAGCAGGTGGAGTTCAGCTGGGCCTGCAAGTTAAGAAGGTGTGCAGATGGGTGGAAAAATGTAATCAAGGCAGACGCTCATGGAAGACGACTTGAGGTTTAATTAAGGCTGTGCGTGTGTGTGTGTGTGTGTGTGTGTGTGTGTGTGTGTGTGTGTATTGATAAAGATGAGGACAGACACCAGACCATGAGTAGCCTTGTGCAAACAATATTGGGACTTGCAGTGGGAGAAGGGCTGTCACTGAAAGGGTTGAATTAAGAGAATTTCAAGCTTGAACCTGGACTTCTGCAAGTTCATTTTGATTAATATGGATAGATATGCACAGCTTAAAGTCAGAGGCCAGGGGATGAATAAGTCATTTAGGGAGAATTTAGGCAGCAAGTGCAGAGAGTGCCCTGGGGAGGGTATGATGGCCAGAAAAGGCTTGGGTCGGAATAGTGGGGAGGGGTCATGGAGGGAAACAGTTTTAAAGAGAAATTAACAGTATCTGGTGGGGCAGAGCAGGTGCATGAAGACAATTTAAATATTCTGGTATATATTTAAAACATACCTGTTAAGATAGTTACACAGTAGAATACTTGTATAGTTGGACAGTCATTGTTTAACCTAGCTGCCTATGTCTCCTTCGGTGGCAAGAGTAGTTCTAAATCCACTCCTTAGTAGAAATCCTAAAAATAATACACTTTCATCAAAAATTTTCAGCACAAAAACACTTCGAGCAAAAAATCCTGAGAACAATAGTTCTCAGACTGCAGTTCAGCCTTTTGCTTGCTCATCCTGCCTATCAGTGACTTAATATCCTTTGACCTAATATCTCCCTGCTTCCTGTCTCACGCTTGGCTCTGGTAACCATTGCTATCTCCACCTCCATATATGTGACTTCTTTTTTTATTTATTTTTTTTCCCTAAAGACAGGTTTCTCTGTAGCTTTGGAGGTTGTCCTGGAACTCACTCTGTAGACCAGGCTGACCTCAAACTCACAGAGGTTGCTTCTGCCTCCCGAGTGCTGGGATTAAAGGCATGCACTACCACCACCTGGCATTTGTGACTTTTTTTTTTTTTAAAATTAGATTCTGCATATAAATGAGGCCATGCAGACATTCCTGTGTTTTTCTTAATTTTATTTCTCATTATATCCTCTAATTCCCATGTGGCAAGTGGCAAAATTGGCATTTCTCTTTTTGAGGCTGAATCATATTCAATGGTATATAATCACACACATATATGTATGTTATATTCAATGCTATATACACACACATATATGTTTGTTGTATACCACACATGAATGTTATATTCATTGGGATATACACACATATGTTATGTGATTATAACAATTTATTTCTTCATCCTTGGATGCCTTTTTATATCTTGTTTAAAATATGGATGCAGTGCAGTGGGGGTGCTGGTGTCTTCTAAAAGTTTTTTTTTAGTTTATTTTATGTGTATGAGTGTTTTGCATGTGGGTGTCTCTGTGTACCATGTGCATGCCTTGTGCCCCAGGAGGCCAGAAGAAGGTGGAACTGGAGTTACAGATGCTTGTGAGCATCCATGTGGGTGCCGGGAACTGAACCCAGGTCCTCTGGAAGAGCAGTGAATGCTCCCAACCACTGCACCATCTCTCCAGCCCCAGTGCTCGTATCATTTGCTAAGTTCATTTCCTTTGGGTGCATACTCAGAACAAGGACTGCTGAGTTATCACTGAGAACTTCTACAAGCCCTTGAATAGGACAGCTACGGCTTCACAGAGCCCTGGACAAGAGCAGTGTCATCAAGACTGGGTAGGGTGAGGCAAATGTAGGTATTCATGTTCCAACACCATTTATAAGAGAGGAGAGTGCTCAAAAATTCAGTAATCAAGATAAATAATATTTAGCACAATGTTAAAAAAAGTCAGCATAGGCACCCAAGTCTATGATAAGAAAATTATTAGACAGCCGGGTGGTGGCAGCGCGTGCCTTTGATACCAGCACTCAGGAGGCAGAGGTAAGAGGATCTCTGTGATTCCAGGCCAGCCTGGTCTACAGCAAGTTCCAGGACAGGCTCCAAAGCTACACAGAGAAACCCTGTCTCAAAAAACCAAAATGAATAAATGAAATTATAATTTTGCATAATAAAATGAGCCTCAACATCATTGTCTTTTCCTTCTGCTCTAGACGCCAGTGTGAGGTATTGCTAAGCGGTATTGTGGGGATGGGGGTCCAGGTGGAGTTATACCAAGGAGTGGTCAAAGTGGAAGAAACTGAACCCGAGTGCAGCCTATTCCTTCACAGGGTCCTAGCTCCGTGTGAAAGGAGTCAAAGTGAAGGGCACTCAGGCCCAGCAGCTTTGTGATGGTCACTGTTTAAGATGGAAGAGCCTTCGCCCTGTATAGGAGCTGCTGAGGAGTGCTGCCCCAGGAAAGTGGAGGGAGGACCGGGACGGACTGTGAAGGCTGGAGTCTTCTCTGGGGGGTGTGAAAAGAGGCTGACCAGAATCCTGTAAACAAACTGCCTCAAGGATGCCTAAAATACAGGAAGTGGTGTTGTGGGCTCTGTGCTGTGTGATATTTCTTCCTCAGCTTCCTGCTGTAATTTTATTTATTGTATGTGCTCCTGCATGTGCGTTTACACGTGTACTAAGGTGCTCTTGTAGAATTCAGAAAAACCCAGAGGGGTTTCTCCTTTCACCATATGAGTCAAACTCATGCTTGGTGGCAGGTACCTTTACCCATGGAGTGCGCTCTCTCTCTCTCTCTCTCTCTCTCTCTCTCTCTCTCTCTCTCTCTCTCTCTCTTTCTCTCTCTATGTATGTGTGTGTTTTATATTTTATAACAAGTACATTGACTTCTGGATTCTAAGAATTATTCACCTGTGCTGAGTATCTGTTCAGATGCTTAAAAATTGTGTATTTTAATTAGCTTGCAAAATAGTAGGTTTAATCCTTAGTTTTGGTTAACTCTCTCCTCTCCCCTTCAGCTTCTGCCTCTCTAAATGTGAGTGGGAGAGACTGGGGATCTGAATATGGGGTGCAGGTTGACCAGATGTCCCAGTTAGCTCGGGGACAGAATATTTCCTGTGATATAGGAATTTTGGTACAAACACCATAAAAGTCCTGGGCATGCCTGGTTCGCTTGCCCACCTGAGATGCTATAGGGATGGTGTCAGGAGGCAGAAGATGGGGAATTTAAGACTCTGGCCAGAGAATTTGGTTTCAGGTCCCGTACAGAGAAAAGGAAGTGAGATCATTTCCAGTACTGTCATATGTAACCCATTCATTCATCCCTTTGCGTACAGAGTGCCAGCTCTGAGTCAGACACAGATGTCTGAACAGAGTGACCACCAGCTGGCCTGTGCCCTGGTCTTGGCGATGTGCCTCATGGAGCCCCAGAACCTTTGTTAGAAGCTCACCCTAGAGCCTCTTTCTTCAGCCTTCTCAGCAGTTTTGGAAATCTGATATTAAGCATTTTCTGACTGCGACCCTGTCGCTCTCTGTCTGAGCTATCATCTCCTTTGGTGAGCTTGTGTGGCTGTTACTCCAGAAATGAAACTGAGACTGATTTTAGGTTTCCAGTCCTCTGGTTGCCAAGGTTAGAGACAGCCTGTACCAAATGGGAACATATGTGGGTGTGGAAAAACAGGGGAGACATGGAGGGAGAGTTTCATCTGAAGAAAAGGGGAATTCCTTTAGAAAAGCCCAGTTGCCAGTTCTGTCTGGCCATACATAGAAGCTGCATGGGTTGAAACAGGAACAGGGTTACGTGATAGGATGTTAGTCATTCAGGATTGGGTATTTGATAAGCAGGTAGGAATCAGTACCTCTCTCAGGAGTGAGGAGAAAGTGACTCTTCAGGAGAGGTAAGTGGAATGCTGAATGGAGTCCCAAAGGGGGTTTGTCTGCTGATAGTCAAGTCTTTCTATTGAGCTTAAAAGACTTTGGTCTGGAATGTGGCTCCATTGGTAGAGTGCTTGCCTAGCATGCATGAAGCCCTGGGTTCAGTCACCAGCACTGCTTAAAACCAGGCATGGTGCTGGGCCTAGTGGCACATGTCTTTAATGCCAGCACTTGGGAGGCAGAGGCAGGCTGATCTCCGTGAGTTCAAGGCCAGCCTGGTCTATACAGTGAGATCTCAGACAAAGCAACATAGTGAGACCCTGTTTTTTTTTTTTTTTTTTTAAACAAACATAACAACAGCTCCACCCACAAAAACCACCCCCAACCCCACAAAACAAAACAAAAATCTCACTTGTAGTGGCATGACTCTGTAATCCCAGCACTGGGGAGGGTCAAGAATAAAACAGTATGTTCAAAGCTAGCCTGGGCTACATGAGGCTCTTGTTTCAAAAGAAATAAAACAAAAACTCCTATGGCTGCCCCAAAGCCCTCTCTATCATTTGAACCAGTAAAATCTGCTCTGTCCTTGTAGATAATTCCAGGAAGACTTTAGACATTTTTGTTCTAAAGTCTTTCCATCTGCATGTACAATATACACCAAGGATGTTCTGAAAGCAGTTTCAGTGCTGGGAGCCAAGTTTCTCCGTGTGTGCACTTTCTGTACCTGTATTTCTTTTTTATAGTACTTATATCTGGTAAAGACTCAGTACAGAAGAGACAGAAACTCAAGTTTCGGGTCCCAGACTTCCTAAGTCTTTCTATACCTTAATAATGTCTTTTACCTCAGTTGCTCCATGGCCAGAGACTGTGATGTGAGGTGTACTGCCCTCCCTTCCCTGAGGCTTTGCATTTGGTGGCTCTGCACACTTGTGATCCCAGTGCCAGGGGACAAGGACAGGAGGATGCCTGGGCCCACTGGCCAGCGAGACTTGCCAACTGTGAGAGTTCCAGACTAGTGAGAGACCATCCGTGCCTCAAAATATCAAAGTGGATGATGCTTGAGGAATGATATCTGAGGCTGTCCACTGGCCTTCACATACATGTAGACACATGTGCATATACACCTGTGTACACACACACACACACACACACACACACACACACACTATCATAATATAAATCTTCAACCGTCTACTTCACTCTTAAATGAAGTTTCATGATTTCTCTTTTAAATGTCTTATTACTAAACATGAGGTGTTATTGCTATTTTAAATGCTATCTTCTTGAAATTTACATTTTTCCTGGCTGTTTCTAGTTTATAGAATTGTAGCTGACTTGCTTTTATTTATCATGGATTTCAAAAGTTTAACCTCTCATTAATCTAGCATTTTGCTTGTCATTACTTTTTGATTTGCCTACGTGGGAAATCTTAATGTCCACGAATAATAACAGTTATTTGTTTGGTTAAGATCTATTTTTTATTGTCTCTGCTTTGTTCTTCAATAAACTGTTGAACATAATGTTTATATTCCAGCTTAAGCCTGAATTTTAAGGGACTGCCTCGAACACCTCACCAGACAGAGCAATATTTGCTGGGGTTTTTCCTCCTTCATAATTTCTCTTTGAATGTTTCTGAATTGCTGCCTGACAAGATAATTCTTAACCTATTCATCTGTGTTTTGGGGGAGCTATTTTTCTCATGTGTATGGGTGTTTTGCCTGCATGTATGTTTGTGTACCACATGTATGCCTCGTGCCTGTGGAGGCCAGAAGAGGGGTCATATCCTTCAGGTCCCCTGGAACTGGAGTGACAGTTGATTGTGAGCCACCATGTGGGTTCCAGGAATAGGACCCAGGTCTTCTGGAAGGACAGTCAGTGCTCTGAACCTCTGAGCCATCTCTCCAGCCCCAGGAGCTAATATTTTTATTAGTTTGAATCTTCCTACTCATGAATAAAGTATGGCTCTCCACTTAGCTGGGTCTTTAGTAATGTCTTTTTAATAATTCATGTTTTGTTCCATTAAGGTCTTACATAGCTTCTCTTTGGATCATTCCTACATGTTATCTGTGTGATGTGATAATAGATGGTAAACTTGAAATGATTAGCACTGCAGTTTTTAAACTGCTTTCTTTTTGACCCACTATAATTTTTCTTAGTCTTTTATATCAGATGTGTATTTGAGCAGCTATTTCTGTGTTTCATTCTGCCTCTCTTTGTATACTGTAGCCAGAGTTTTGTTTTTTGTTGTTGTTGTTGTTCAGATTAATAAGCTCCTTGTTTTATTTGAGACATGGATGATCTCTTACTGGCCTGTAACTCTCATGATGGGCAAGTCTGGCTGGCCAGTGAGCCCAGCCGTCCCCCCTGTCCCTGTCCCCTGGCACTGGGATCACAAGTGTGCAGCACCACCGAATGCAAAGCCTCAGGGAAGGGAGGGCAGTATACTTCACATCACAGTCTCTGGCCATGGAGCAACGGAGTTCGAAGACATTAATAAGGCACAAAAAGACTGGGACCTGAAACTTTAGGAGGTTTCTTGGACTCAGTGCTGTGGGGCTGATAGTTCTTGAGTTCAGGGAGATGAGAGATTGAGGGATGTTTAACAGCAATCCTAGCCTCTGTTCACCAGATCCCAGGGCTACCACTGGAGGATGATGACCATAATCCGACATCATCAAATGACTATTGGGGGGGACAAACTCCCTGTGCATAAGAGCTATTGACCTGGCCTGTGGAATGCAGAAAGGCCCGTTTCTCCTTAAAGTCACCTGCACACACTCACGTGAACTTTCAGAGGCAGGCCCTGAGGATTTGAAGTCTGTTTGTTTTGTCTATTTTTGTGGTGATTTTAATTTTTAAAGGGCCTATTTATTTTTATTTTATGTGTATGAGTGTTGTGTATAAGCACCATATGAATACAGAGCCCAAGGAAGCCAGAAGAGGGCGCTAAATTCCTTGGGAGCAGAAGTACAAAGGCTGTAAGCTGTCCAGTGAGGGCTGGGAGCCAACCCCCCCACCCCACCCACCCCCGGGCTTCTGTGGAAGGCGCAAGTGCTCTTTGCAAGGGAGCCATCTCTGCAGCCAATGACTGTAATTTTGTTCATGCTAACTGATACATGAGTTTCCCTTCAGTGGAAGATATTTCTTCTCTAGCTGGGTATGATGGTACTGACCTATCAGCACTTCAGAGGCTGAGACAGGATGATCGCTATGAGTTAGTTTCAGGCTATCCTATGCTGCACAGCAAGGTCCTATTTACAAAGAAAGAAAGGAAGGAGGGAGGGAGGATCGAAGGAAGGAAGGAAGGAAGAAACCCTCTCATACGGGAAGGGGATCTTCTGTGGGGCTTTTGCATTTGCTTCTGGAGACCTTGTTGACTTCCCTACTCTTGGGCAATGTTTTTAAATGATAATTTCTTGGCCTGGTTTAACAGAAAACCCAATAACATAGTGATTATTTAGATTATAGAGGTTGCTGTTACTTCTGTGCCCAATGAAGCAGCCACAAGAACTGCCTGCGCTGCCCCCCAGCTTCTAGACATGGAGGTTCTCTGCTTCTCAGTGGCCTGACTCTGCACAGGAATTTGTATTTTCTTTCCAATTATTTTTTCACCCTACCAGCTGTTCCCTCTGAGTAATTGAGATTTGGCTGCCAAACTGTCCCCCCCCCTCAGCACGGGGGGGGGGGAGACAGCACAGCAGTGCTCTTGTGAGCCTTGGTGACTGGCAGAAGGCACCGTGGGCCTGATAGCAGGAGAAGGTGACCGGAGCAGCTACTGCTGTGTGTTGACTCTGGCTACATTGTTTCATTTGTGATGAACCACACAAGTTAGGTGACTGACTGCCTTTGCAGGCAGAATTAAATGGTTCCTTTCTACTGGTTTTGTTCAGTTCTTTTCCAAGTATGTCTGGAGAATTTGGATTTTTCTTGCTCTTATGTTTAATGACCTCTTATTTTTCCCTTATTTATTTCTTGTACACATAAGTATTTTAGAGGTTAACTTATAATAACATCTACTAAGAATATTACAGCTTCTAGTGAATAAAGTAGAAAAAAAAACTTGGCCTTCTTGTTGCAGAAACTAGCAGTTAAGTTAAAGTGTTATCCTCCCGTGGGTAGCATGCTCGCTCCGTGGGTGGCACAGCCCCATGGGTGGCATGCCTCCGTGGGTGGCACCTCCTGTGGGTGGCATGCTGCCGTGGGTGGCATGCAGGCTTTTGGTATCTGAGGCTCATAGAATTAGTCATTGGGACTTTTTAAAAAAGTATTCTGAGCACTGCTTTTTCTACATTGAGTGATGATTTCAGTAAATCCCATTCCTTTAGTTATAAATAGTCCTGTTTAAGTTGTTTGGATAAATGGGTGTTGTGATTGGCATAGCCACACCAATCTTAGATAAATACTTAAATATCATTATATAAAATATGTGAAACCATTATCATCTAAGAGTTGGATTGTGTTTTCATTTTTTACTTTGAGATCAGAGGATTTTTTGTTTTGTTTTTTGCTCAGAGACAAGGTCTCATGTATAAGGTCCAGCAAGGTAGTTCAGTGGGTAGAGGTGCTTGCTGCCAAGTGTGAGGACCTGAATATGATCCCTCATAATAGGAGAAAACTGACTCACAAAAGTTGTCTTCTGACCTCTAGTTGCGTGTGGAATGCCCACAAATCCTTTCCCTGTATACACAATAAATAAATAAATAAATAAATAAATAAATAAATAGTGTTTTTAAGTTAAAATCAAAAGAACAGTGGCTATCCTGTATATCCTAAATGTGAAAACTGCTCAGTTCTGATGGAAGAAATTGACAGTACACGATCATGCCTTGAGCTGGGCATCTCACTCAAGTGTGGTCCTCCTGGGTCTTCCATACACTTCCACTGATGCCATTGAGAATTTTGATGGCCATTGCTGCCATGGAGCAGTATATTGAGGGTTGGGGAACCTGGAGCTCAAGGTCTGAGCACCTGGTCAAAACTCAAAAAGCTCTTTGCCCAGCCTTGCTGGAAGGGTGGGGCTGCAGCAGAGCCTTCAGCTGTGAGTGAGGGGTGGAACAATGGGAGAGCTACTGGGAAGGAGACTGGGGAAAGGATAGAAATCTTGCTCAGGAGGCCCCTGTAGAGAGGCATTCCTTGTGTTTGCCCAGCCCTGGGTGGAGCTAAGGAGTGGGCGTGGGTAGCAACTCCTGTGACAAGTTTCTCAAGTTAGCTACTTAGTCACTGGACTTTTCCTCTTCCTGAGTTCTCTCATGAAGTGCTCCCCAACTGTGGTTTCCCCTTTACCCTGATTTACATTCTGATTAAACCATGTGGGGTTTTTTGGAGGTAATTTTGTCATTGAATGTCTGGGTTTTCTTCTGTGTCTTTTGGCTTTTGGGTCAGTCTTTGACTCTGTCTACAGATGATCTCTTGAAGCTACCCCCTTACAAGAGACCAGCAAGAAAGGGAGAGAGAGCCTGTGCTTCCAATCTTAGGTGATCCTGATAAGAGGATAAAAAGTGTTCTTTCACTACAGAGCGCCTCTACTGCAAGAACTCTGAAAGAAATGAAGAAAGCCTTCCAAAATGAAGTTGACATCTCTTGGTATGCAGAGCCCTGCTGAGTGGATGGAAGCTGGATGAGAGCCTGGCTGTTGACTTCTGGAACATGGCGATGTGCCCTGTGTCTGCCGAGGTCATCCACCAGGTGGAGGAGTCCCTTGATGAGGATGAGAAGGAGATGATGCTTTTCTTATGTAGAGATGTGGCTGAGAACCTGGCCCCATCTAATGTGAGGGAGCTCCTGGGCAGCTTAAGTGAAAGAGGCCAGCTCTCTGTTGCTACCTTGGCTGAACTGCTCTACAGAGTGAGGCGCTTCGACCTGCTCAGGAGGGTTTTGAAGACAGACAAAGCAGCTGTGGAGGCTCACCTTCGCAGAAACCCTCACCTTGTTTCTGATTATAGGTAACTCCCGAGCTCTGAGCCAGCCTGCACTAGCGGGAGGGAGCTGGGTGGTCTAGACGGTGAGGGCAGTGAGAAGAACCTCATCCCTTCCATTTCCTTCTGCTCAAACTACCTGCGATACCACTTATGGCATGGGACTCTCTGGATTCTGTTTGTTTGTTTTGTAATTTTTGGAAGCCCATTATAGCTCAGGTTAGCTTGGAACTTACTTTGTAGCCCAGGCTGGGCCTCCAACCCATAGCAATCCTCCTGCCTCAGGTGTGGGGTTACACCTGGTTTGAATTCATAAAACACCGTTGCTTATCGGGTAAAAGATCATAATGGAAGTGGAAAGGACAGATAGCCTGTGCATGCCTGAAGGACAGATTAACAAGAAAGGAAGAAAGAAGAAACAGCATAGAGCCACACTTTCTTGCCAGTCCCTGATGGCATAGGAGCTGCGTTGCTTTGGAAAATTCTGGTACCGAGAAAGGAAGTAGCAGTCTTCCTACCTCCACAGAACTGTAGCCCTTTCTAAATTTTTCTCTGTGCTTCTCCGGCCAGCCAAGGAAGTACAACAGGGTGGGTTCCCTTCCTGTAGTCCTGCCTTGCTGACTCTGAGGAGCCCAAGTCTGATGTTTCTTCAATGAACTACCTTTCAGCACCCTTCTGGTTAAAGCGGGAGGACCATCTGAGTCCCTTAAGTCTGAAAGCCTCCTAGTTACTCCCCTCCCCAATCTTCCTGAAGCCACTGGAAGGACTGAGTTTTCTCAGGCACGAAAGAGATCTTGTTCCTTTAAATTGCTTCCTGTTCCTCCAGGCTGCAAGTTTTGTTGGTTGTGTAATATGTATTAGGGGATGGTGTCTATTATGAAAACTACTGAAAAGAGCTGAAGGCAGCATGGGCTTTGGAAACTGTTGAGAGTTGGGTTTGGAAGGGCTGTGCTGAGCCAGTAACTAACTTTGCAAAGTAAAGAATAATATAGTCCAGCTGGCTGCACTTGGTGATGGAGACCTGCAATCCCAGCTCCTCAGGAGACTGAGGCAGGAAGATTGTGAGTTCAAGGCCAGCCTGAACAACTTAATAAAACCCTGTCAGAAAAGATAGGAGGGGCCATGTGTAGACCCACAGCTCAGCAGAAGGCACTCGGTTAATGTGTGCAAGGTTCTAGGTTCAGTTCCAGCACCACAGACAATGACTGAGCGTCACAAGTTTATGAGTCTCTTTGGATACTGTACCAAGTGGCTTTCTATGTGAGATGCTTGGGGTTATTGTTATTCTTGATAAATTTTCACTTGTTCAGTCATCACCTGATGTTAGTGATCTCACACATTTGGGGGACACTTACCGGGACTTGGGGACTAGGTTCAGGTGCAGTGAGTAGGAATGGGGTGGAGGGCCCTCTAGAAGAGGCAGGCAGTTGAGGTGATTCGGTTGACCCACTCACGCATCTGTCAGGAGCCTTCACCAGTGCCTAGTTAAACTCAGGGCAGAAAAGAATCCCTAAGGATATGGGAGTCCACCTGGGAAATCCTCCTACACAGGAGTCCTCACAAAGTTCTGTGTCTGCTCCAGTCAGAGCAGAGGGAGGTGCTTTCCAGACTTAACACTTGTGGTCAGAAGCCCCATGGCGAATGTCTTTTACTTCTCAAATTCAAACATGGGCCAAGAAGTCAGAGATGCTTCTTTGCTTTAGAATCCTGAGATTTGAAGTACAGTTCTTGGCCAGTGTCACCTGGAGCTTGTCAGAGAGGACAAGGCCACTCTGAATTCTGTCTTTCCTGTTACTAATTCGTTTCATTTCACTATTACTTCTAGGGACCTAGGGGTTTTTTCAGGGAAGTCTGCTCGCCCAGTTGTTTTCAGAGCTGTTAGTTAGAAAGGGAAGTACTGTGTGTCCTACTGCAAACAAAGGAAAGGCCAGGTGTGGTGGGGCAGGTGTGTAATTCCAGCACCTGGGAGGCAGAGACAGGAAGATGGGAGGTAGTGAGTGGTCTGAGGCAAGTCTGTCTACACAGTGAGTGCTAAGACAGTCAGGGCTGCATCGCAAGGGGTCTCAAAAAACCAAACCAAGCAAACAAATGGAGGAGGATGAGTTTTCTTTTTGACTTTTTAAATAGTCTCTTGGAGGACTATCAAGGCTTCCTGCTTTATAGAGTAAGGGCACACTCCATGGGACAAGAATTAGTCTAGATGTTGGCCTTGATGAGGCATGGGCTCTTAGATTCTTGTGTGGGTTTACTAAAGAAACTTTTGGGATTTACAGAGTGCTGATGATGGAGATTGGTGAGAATCTGGATAAATCCGATGTTTCCTCGTTAATTTTCCTTACAAGAGATTACACAGGTCGAGGCAAGGTAACCAAGGACAAGGTAAGTTGTCTTTTCTAGATGCCCATTCCAAAGAGCTGTGAGAAGTAGGGCCTACTCCTTGTGGAGAGAGGGAAGTGGGCAGCTTGCTGCCGTGGTTTCGGGAGCTAGGCATCTCAGATGGTTTCTCTATAACACTGGAAGCAAGAGAATGAGTTTTTAATTGAGAAGAAAATAGATTGGTACCTGTGACCTTGGGTGTTTCTTTTATGCTTAGATTTGGTCCTGACTTCTATAAAAGTCACAGGCCTGTCAGGGCAGTGGTGGCACATGCCTTTAATTCCAGCACTCGGAGGCAGAGACAGGGGATCTCTGTGATTTCGAGGCCATCCAGGACAGCCAGGGCTACACAGAGAAACCCTGTCTCTAAAAACAGTCACAGGTCTGGCTTCTATGCCAGTTCTCTGATTTGACACTCTCCTCTGGGAGAAGGATTCCTATCTGCTTTAGTGGAGTGGAGACCTGAAGGGCTTGCTGGTCCACTCTCATTTGCTGGCCACTGCTGTTTTATTTCTCTCAGTGGCCTGTGGAGGTGGGGAAGTGGCTAATGTGTAGATTAGGATAGAAATGTGGTGACCATATTAGAGTTATTGGGGTTGCTGGAAGAGTGTTTGAACTCCTGGTATGGTTAGCCAAAGGATGGGCCCAAAAAAATCTTTGTCTTTGGGAGTGACAGTAAGTCTTCCAAGAGGCTACCCTGCCTCTAAGAGTTTTCTCAGGCTCCTTGATTTTAGGAATATAGGAGAACAGCATGTTCCCACATCAAATATAGAATGAGGAAGAAAAGGAAAACAGGAGTTATTTGGGGGGGGGGTTTCCCTAATCAACTTTTCAATTTATATGTAATTATGCTTATTGTCTTTGTGAACTAATGATTAACAGTTAAGTAACCAAATGTTAACCATCAGCAAAATAAAATTCAAAGCAATGCTTACTTTGGAAGTCTAGTTTTTTTTAATGATCCTGGTGTTTCGGGTTGAACGAGTAGGAGAGCCCCACCTTTTCTGGTGGCCTTCTCTTGAGACAGAATGATTTGGAATGTCCAGCATCAATGAAAACACTTTAAGAACTTTCAGATGGCATTATGAAGATTTCCCATATCAAATTTTCCTCAGTTAACCCCCCCACACACCCACACATTCTGAGACGCCCTTATGGTGTGTGGTGTTGGGGATCAAGCCCAGGGAATAGCTATGCATGCTAGGCAAGGACTCTACCCCCTGAGCTACAGCCGTAGCCCCCCATCTCTTTGAGTGAAACTCAGGAGGGTGATTTGTTCTGGGCAGAACTGTCTGGATTGGGATCTCCAAGGGTTACCCGAAGGTCTCATCTTGTCACCTTTTCCTGCTGTTATGAGCAGATGGCCTGGAGTTTGCACTGGAGACTTGTTGGCTCCACTCATGTGTGTTTCTTGTTGGTGACTCTTTTAGAGTTTCTTGGATCTGGTGATTGAACTGGAGAAACTGAATCTGATTGCTTCAGATCAATTGAATTTATTAGAAAAATGCCTGAAGAATATCCACAGAATAGACTTGAAGACAAAAATTCAGAAGTATACGCAGTCTGGTAAGAAATTTGGCTTCTCAGTGGTCTTTAGTGCACAATAGGAATGGTTGGTGGAGTCATTTGCTGATACATGGTCGAAATAGAACCTAGGCATCCCAGCCCCCTCTAGCCTATGTCAAGAAATTATATTCCTTTATAGCCTTCATATCCCAATATTCCAACCCCATTGGCAAGTCTCCTCCCTCTGAAAATTGCCACCAAGCAGGTCTTAACATTCTGGCCTTTAAAGAAGTCTGTGTCTCTGTTTTTAAAGGGTAGAGAGAGAGACTGTGAACATTTATGACTTGGATTGTAGGTTGAACCCTGTTATCCGGCTCCATGTTGGACCTGATGACCACCGTCCAACTATGGGCAGTGTCTCTGGGTCTGATTGCTGTCCTACACATGTGGTCTGTGTCTCACTTAACCTCATGGAAAAGGTCACTTTTGTTTTTTTCTTTAATAAAGTGGGTTGGCCTTGTCCCTTACACTATTACCATAGGGTCACAGGGTAAAGATCATGACAGAAACTTGCTTATAATTCTGAATGACAATCAGAAATAGGAATAGTCCTTAATTTTCTTTTTAATTTACAAACATGCTCATATATTATTTGTGTGTGTGTGTGTGTGTGTGTGTGTGTGTGTGTGTGTGTGTGTATGTGTGTGTGTGTGTGTGCGCGAGCCCATGTACACACATGTATGCATGCCTACATGCCATGTGGGAGTGAGTCATTTCTTTCCTTCCACCATGTGGGAGGAAATTAAGTTGTCAGACTTGGTGGCGAGTGCTTTTATCCACTGAGTCAGCTCAGCCATCCTGTTAGTCATTTTTGCTGATGGGCAGAAGTCATCTGAGCTGATGATGTTTTGAACTCAGATGGTTCAGGTCTAAGGTGTTTTGAAAGATGACGATCGACTGGGACTGAAGCATTGTTGAAGACTCACTTGACAATTTATGGACCTTAGCCCCTCTCTCTGTCTTTACAGGCCAAGGAGTAGGATCAAATTATATGAACTCTTTCCAGGCTTCTCTTCCAAACTTGAGTATTAAGGAGCCTTCATATAGTTCAAGGGTGAGTCTGGAGCCAGTGTGCGGAGTGCTAGCATGAACCGGTTTCAGAGATGTAATAAAAGTGTGCATCTCATTTCATGTGTTGTAAAAGCTGAACAAATTATGTAGACATGTATTTTATTAAGAATGTGTGCAACTTCTTATGATTATAAACCTTAAAAAATGCTCAGCTGGTGGGTAGTGATGGCGCACGGCTTTATTCCCAACACTCGGGAGGCAGAGGCAGGCAGATCTCTGTGAGTTTGAGACCAGCCTGGTCTACAAGAGCTGGTTCCAGGACAGCCTCCAAAGCCACAGGGAAACCCTGTCTCTAAAATAATGTGTCTGTTACTAGGTATTACTACTATTAATATTTTGGGATACTTCCTTTTGCTCTCACTCTTATGTGCATTAGTAAATGTGTCTATTTATATATTGGACTTTTTTTTTCATTTTTTGTTTCTTTGAAGATTCACTTTTAAAATAAAAGTAGATAGTATGTACCTATAGAGAGAAAAACTTAAATGTCCCCAAAGAGATTTTAAAATTGTGTTTTCTTCCTACCCCATAATACTCATGTCCCAGTTTCTTGACCATGCAGAGATGGTCTACATACATACAGTAATTCTTAGACATTGTACCATAAAGTTCATATGAGATCTCACCCTGTAACACAGCCTTGCTTGGAATCCAATATGTAGCCCAGGTTGGCCTTGAACTTGCAATGACCCTCCTCTTGCTTCAGCGTCCTAAATGCTGACATTATAGGCATGTCCTGCCAGGAAGGCTCATGGCTTCCATTTTCCACACACACCAAAATGTATTTAGTTCTTTTTTGATGATTTATAGAGTGCCTCTGTTATTTTGTTAACTAGAAACAATGCTGTAAAATAAATGTTCTGATTCTTACTTCTTTGTGCATTTTCTTTTTTAAAATATAATGTAAAATATTTTACATTTTATTTTTGTTTATGTGTGTGCATGTATGCCTGCCTGTATGAGTTTTTATATACCACATGTATTCAGGAGCCCATCAAGGTCAGAAGAGGGCATCAGACCCCCTAGAACTGGAGTTACAGGCAGTGGTGAGCCACCATGTGGGTACTGGGAATTGAATCCAGGACCTCTGAAAGAGCAGTCAGCATTCTTAACCTCTGAGCCACCTCTCCAGTTTTCCTTTTGCCTTTTTACTGTGTCTTAATAATTTAAAAATTGGCAAACTTTTTCTTTTTTTAATTGAGTGATGGAGCAAAAGATTTCTTTTTCTAGTTAATGGTCATAAATGTCACATGGTTGTTTATGGTTGTACTCCAAGGAGCACAGATCATCTTGGGCTTCTTCCCTGGTTAATCTTTATCGTGAGAAGAACCTTGGTATAATATCAACCTAACCCCACTTAAAGTTATGCAGAATTTGAGGTGGACACAGACTAGAGTCCAGTTTTGTGGTTGAATTATAAACACTTCTATAAACGTGTATCATGAGAACTCCTATTTTATAAGCAGTTTCTTGGAAAGCACTAGCAATAGGAGGTACTACTGAGCAACAGACTTGCAAAATTAAATGGCTGCTAAGGATTGTATTGCCCCACCCACTGACCAAAATAAGGACATGTATGTGTAAAGCACAGGAAGTATATGTACCTCCTGCAGGCCCCGCCAGGCCCAGCCTCTGTTCATCCCACTGTCTCCTGATATATCTATACAGTCATCTCATTGCTTAGGTACAGTTTTTTTGTTTGTTTTGTTTTTCGATACAGGGTTCTCTGTGTAGCTTTGTAGGCCAGGCTGGCCTCAAACTTGCAGGGATCCTCCTGTCTTTGCCTCCTAAATGCTAGTATTAAAGGTGTGCCCCACCACTGCCTGGCCTTAGGTATAATTTTTAATTTGTCCTTCCAGTCTCCGATATACTAAGTCATAGACAACCCAGATTCAGGATTTTCTGAGCTCTTTCTCCCGCTACCTGTTTATTATAACTTATACTATCTTAGTTAAAATCCTTCTATATTTTCACTACTGTGTTTCTGTTCTGCAAATACAGCCAGGCATCTTCACTCTCCATGTAGCCTGCTTGGATCCAAAATGCTATGTGCTTCATTTCTCTTTGTACATGCTGTAACTAGCACGTGGCTTGATCTCTCATATAGTAAGCAGGCACTATGATATATGAACCTGGAAGCTTTCTCTCAATATTTAGGAACTGCATGGTTATGTTTTTTTTGTTGTTGTTGTTGTTTTGTTTTGTTTTTTGAGACAGGGTTTTTCTGTGTAGCTTTGGAACCTGTCTTGGAACTCGGGATCAAAGTACTGGGATCAAAGGTGTGCGCACCACTGCCTGGCTACATGGCTACGTTTTGTCTCATACAAGGCTACAAAAGTGCCTTACCAGTGACAATGGCATTGCCTGACACAAGAATCTCAGGTGTTAAAAAAAATCAAAAAGTTACCTGGCTGCACTGCCATGCTTTTAAAGTCTGGCTTTGATTTGGTCCTTTTCAATAGCAAGTAAAAGTGAGTGTGCATCTGGTTTGGGTGTCGGTGATTACCAGGCTCTGACTAAATCAGGATTATTCCTGGGGGGAACCATAGCTTGCATATCTTTCTTCAGTTTATGCACAGTTGTCCCTCAGATGAAGCTTAATGGATAATGTACTTCTTTCTTTGGTTAGGATAGCTACAGAGATCAGCTGTTGTTGAGATATGAGTGGTCAGATGGTGATAGGAAGAGATGTGTCATCTTACACAGGTCCTGTCATCTGAGAGGAGAGGTCAGTTCAGTGTTTCAGGAGGGGTTCATGCAGAATTCTAGATTGTCAAGAATCATGCCCACATATCACTTATCTTGCAGCTCAGAAATAAATTTTTAAAAAGCTATAATGGGGGGGGGTGCTGGAGAGATGGCGCAGTGGTTAAGAACATTGACAGCTCTTCCAGAGGTCCCGAGTTCAATTCCCAGCAACCATAGGATGACTCCCAGCCATCCCTAGTGGGATCTGATGTTCTCTTCTGGCATGTAGGCTCTATATGCAGATAGAGCACCATATACATAAAATAAATACATCTTTAAAAAGCCATAATCGGGCCTCACTTATTTATTTATTTAGGAGCGCAGCAGATTGTACCCAGGTCTTTGGGTATATGAATTTATCAAGTGCTTCCATGCACGGTATATTGCACTGGGTGTTTGTGAGTATTGGAACACCATAAATACCCTTTTGGGCTAAGGCTAGAGAGATGGCTCAGTATTTAAGAGCACAGGTTCCATTCTCGGCACCTACATGATGGCTCACAACATGGTGACATGTAACTCCAGTCCCAGATGATCTGATGCCCTCTTCTGATCTCCATGAGCACCTAGGCTCATACATGCATGTAAAACACACACATCAAAAAGCAAAAAAACAGCCGGGCGTTGGTGGCGCACGCCTTTAATCCAACACTAGGGAGGCAGAGGCAGGTGGATCTCTGTGAGTTCGAGGCCAGCCTGGTCTACAGAGCAAGTTCCAGGACAGGCTCCAAAGCCACACAGAGAAACCATGTCTCAGAAAAACAAAAAAAAAAAAAAACCAAAAACCAAACAAACAAAAAACCAACCTCCCTACTATACATATGGCAGGTACTATTCTATTCTTATCCTTATTGTTGCAGATGAAGAAGCAGATAGAGAGGTAATGAGTGCTCAAGACTGCATAAGTATGAACTGGCAGTCAGGATTCATAGCCAGAGTATATGGCTAAAACTCACACTTGTAGCCATGCTACACTTTGCCTTCGTGTTAAAGGAATAACGGAATGTCAGTCTTGGTTTCAGCATGGTCTAAGTTGGGGCTGTTCTAACACCCATGCTGTACTCTAACAGCTGGCTTAGAGTTCTATGAAGCAGCCTAGAATACAAGTTTAGTATAGTTCCACCTTCATAATGTTTTCTTTTCTTTTCTTTTCTTTTCTTTTCTTTTCTTTTCTTTCCTTTTCTTTTCTTTTCTTTTTGTGACAGGGTTTCTCTGTAGCTTTTTGAAGCCTGTCCTGGAACTCTCTCTGTAGACCAATCTGGCCTCAAACTCACAGAGATCCATCTGCCTCTGTCTCCTGAGTGCTGAGATTAAAGGTGTGTGCCATCAACGCCTGGCATGTTTTCATTTCTTACTGAGAGTTGATTTATCTTCGACAGTATAGTGTGGAACTTATGGAGTTAACAGTCCCCGCAGTTCATTTTTAGGTAATCGCGAAGGTGATATTTTTATTTTTCCCCCCTGTGTAAAAATATTGAGCTATTTAAAGAGGTGTAACATAGTGAGCTTCTGAAAAAAACTAACAGTGTGACCTTCTTTTTTTATATTTGAAGTTCCAGAATGGGCGAAGTAAAGAACAAAAATTTGTGGAACACCTTGCCATTCAAAGTAAGGCCATCAATCTCTTACATCTATTCTTTATAAATGCTCAATAATTTAAGTATGAGGGGCTGAGGTATAGCTCCATGGTAGAGCACTTGACTAGTGTGAATGAGGCCCTAGGTTTGAGCTCCAGTACCAGGAAAAAATTCACACTTGTGTCTGGTGGTCCCTGCTTATTGATTTAGTTGCTTGAGAGACGGAAATAGGAGGATCTCTTGTGCCCAGGTGTTCAAGACCAGTCTACTTAGCAACATAGTGAGACCCTGTCATCTAAAAAATGAGAAAAAGAAAGGAAAGAAAAAGAGGAAAAGTTCCATTTTAGAGCTAATTTCTTTTATCCACATATTTTAATTAAGCACTCAAAGGGCAGTAAACACATTCTTCAAATGTATTCACTGACACTCGAAGTTCCTCTCTGACTCTCTCATCTAACCCCGAATAACACCCTGTCTGTCAAGCACATAACCTTGGCTGTCTTTGTAAGACATGAGACATTTGTACATCTGAAATGGAGCTATATGTTAAACATTAATTCAGCCATGATAGTGAACCACATGAAACCAAATATCTAGCAGCAGGAAGAAGAATGGTTAACTAGACATTCAAGGGCAGACAGTCTCTTCCATAAAAAGAAAAGAAATGCAATTAAAAGATTGTCCATTTCAACCCATATGTTCTCGTCTATCTTAAAACAACAGCTCACGGCATTATTTAAATTCTTATCGTTTGTGTGTTTGTTGGGGATGACTACAGACAGAACCTTGCCATGTAGCCCTGGCTGAGCTGGTATTTATGATGTAGCCCAGGCTAACCTCAAACTCACACAATGCTCCCATTTCAGTCTTTTGAGTGCTGGGATTTCAGGGATGTGCTACCACGCACGGTTGGCTTATAACATCATTTTTTTAAAAAAGCATTTCTTTCCTGCACAGAGGCCTTTCTAAAGTGAGAGCCGAGACTTAAGCCTTATGCTGGTGAGGTAGCCTGTGTTTAGATTCAGCATGAACAGGCCTCTTTGCCACAATGGAGGGCCTTTGAATCTATTGTGTGTGCAGTAGAGGAGCACCAACATGAGTGGGGTGGTTCCCTGATGGAGCCTTGTCTGGGTAGCTTGTGTAGCCTGCAGGCTGCGTGTGCTCCAGGAAGCTGAGAACGGTTTTACCGTTTTACCCCCGACTAGCCAGATGGTGCCACTCACGCCTGCCACTCCCTAGCTAGCATTCTTCTCTCCAATGAAAACTGTTGAGAACGGAGTTAATTCCTGAAGTGACAGCCTGTTTCTTAAAACACTGGTGGGGTGGAAGAGTTAGCACTCTCAATGCTGTTTAAAGTGGAAAATGGGAGACCCGGCATCCTTGCTTAGGAATGTAAAACAAACGTGTTCTTTCCACTGTGATCCTATCGCTGATTGATTGGTCCAGGCAAGTAGGTAAGGCTCCCAACACCTGGGGACACTGTTAGAGGGCCATCTTTCAGCCTTGGCCTGGCCGTGACTCACTAATAAAAGGAAAAGCACTCAGTTAGGTTGGCCTTAAACTAAGAAGTTTAAGATAATCAAGCCATGTGTTCATGTCAGTTTGGACTTCGAAATGGTTCCTACTGAAAGATTGATGGTGTTGGTGAATACCACTTAGCTCTTTCTAAATCTTCAACCTAGATAGGCGTGGCACTGATACAGATGTGTCACTGAGATAGATAGGTGTGCCATACACTTTTGTTTTTTGTTTTTTGAGACAGGGTTTCTCTGTAGCTTTGGAAACTGTCTCAGAACTTGCCCTGTAGACCAGGCTGGTCTCAAACTCACAGAGCTCTGCCTAGCTCTGCGTCCTGAGTGCTGGGATTAAAGGCATGCACCACCACTGCCCCGCATCACACACATTGTCTAAGGAAGAATTGTTTGAGTACATGCCATGGGGACAGCAGGCTGGGCAGTAATCAGAGTACTATCTGTAACCTCACTAATGGGGTTTCTTTTCTGTTAAACAATGATATAACAGAAGAAAACCAAACAAAATGCCCTCCTAATTTCAGTAGCAGGGATAGCTGCAGTTAATGTTTGATTTATTTTATTCTATTGTCAATTCTTATTAGAAAGGGTCTCATGACATAGCTCAAGCAGGTTTCAAATTAACAACAATCATCTTCTAATGTGCTGGGATTGCAAGCATGGACTACAACACTCAGCTGATGTTTGGTTTGCATGCTTTTTTTCTTTTCTTTTTTTTAAATATACTGTTGGGGATTGAACCTAGAACTTCACAAGTGCTGGTCAAGTGCTCTCCCAATGAGCTACAACCCCCAGGGGTTGATTTAAACCTCTTGATCTTTATCTAGAAGTATACTCACTTGTCTTTCAGTATCTGTAGGGGATCCAGCATTCCCTGTGGGTACCAGAATCTTCAGATGCTCATCTCTTATACAGGAGGGTGTAGCATTTCCATATAACCTGTCCACATCTATCCCTACGGAGTGAGAGATTTATAGTGAGAGATTTTCTGTAATGAAAACTAAGATGAAAAGTGAGTAAGAAAAACACATCAACCTTGGCCTCCACATGTGAAAGCAGGGGTGCTTGCCACCTGCACACACACACATGCCTATTCACAAATGCACAAGCACAAGTGGGTGCATACACACACACACACACACACGCACACGCACACGCACACACACACGAACACGCACACATACACACACAGACTGGTTTGAAGCCAGCTGTGGCAGCACTGGACTGTAATGCCAGCACTCAAGCTGAAGCAGGAGAAGAATAAGTTTGGGGCAGGCTCAGCCTGGGCTACATATCAAGAGCCTACCTCTGAAACAAAACAAACTCAAAACAAAACAATGATAGAAAACAAGCAAACAAACAAGAACCCAATTCATTTCCCCCAAACCTTACAGATTCTGGTAAGATTGTTTTTGGTTTTGTTTTTTTTTTTTGTCCTATCTTTAGACAGCATTTCTCACTTTTGCCGCAGTCTTGGCCTAGCAATTGAATGAGGAGACAGGATGACAACTGCTCAGCGCGAAGGTGTGAGCCAGCCCTTTCATGAGTGCTTGGCTTTGGAACCCAGTACGTCCCCACTTGTGCAGTCTAATTGAGTCATTGTTGTGGAGAAGAGTTTGCTGTAGGCTCACCACTTTCCAGGCTTGCTGTGCAGTGTCTTGCTGCTGACATTTGAGTTTATCATCTCCCAGCATCACTGAACTATGAAAACATTGGCCATCTGTTCTGTACATGGCACACATACATAAGCTTCCCTTTCCTGCATGCTCCAAGCTGTTCCCTTTAGATGTTATCCATAGTTTTGGCCCGTGGAGGAAAGCCATCAGCATAGTGAAGTGAGATTTTTTGAATTCTTATCAGGTTAAAAGCTCACCAGCCACCTGGTCATTACCTGGAGGAGGGTGAGGGAGAGCCTTTTTACACTTGAATATCATGGTTTTTCTACACAGTCCTGGAATAACAGGAGCTCTTGAGTTTTCTTTTGAGTCAGGCTCTTCCATGTGAGGTTGGAACTTTGGGCTGAGCCTAGCTGGAGAAAGCAAAGGTAGGTAAGGGATGAACAAAGAAAACAGCCATGATAGAAGGAACCCAGCCAGCATGGGCGTGGCTAAGCTCTGCTCCATAACGATTCTCTCTCTCTCAACCCCCAGGAAAACCAGTGAAGACATCCATCCAGGAATCAGGAGCTTTTCTGCCTCTGGTAAAGAACAAATTCTCTGATTTGGTATTGTATGCACAAGTATCTGCTTGAACACTGACACCCTAAAAAAACAAATAAAACAGCCAAACTGTTTTTGAAAAATTCTTTGTGACAACTGGGTACCTATGCATGATCCCTCTTAGAACTCATTGGCCAGGAACCTTGAATATAGCAGAGAAAACAAATGTTCAGGTGGATGGCATGAATGAACTTTGGAATTTGGGGAAATTCCAAGTTGCAGCCCATGTCTTGGCTGGGTAACTACTGAACACACAAGTGGGCAGTGATGCTGCGCTGAACTGTGTTGTGCCCCAGCTTTCGTCTGGGTTGGCAATGTCCTCTGCAGAGGAGGCAGTGGAAGTCCATTGTTTGTAGTGGCTTAGAAAGGTGTCTCTTGTTGCTACTTTAGGTGTCTGTGAAGGCACATGACCCATCTTTCTTCTCTCTTTCAAATTATCTTTATTCTGCAAAACTAAGACACATGTAAAGAGATGAGGCAATTCTCATTAAAATTACGTGAGAACTGAAACAGCACATTATCAGAACGGAGGAAAAATTTGACATTAATGGAAAATGTCAGCTGTGATTACTTTAGGCCACGTCTATTGAGTGACTCACCTGCCAAAGGGATGTTTAAGGCAGTCCAAAAGAAGAAATGGCAGAGGGGCAAGATCTTAAGGGAACAGAGAGGTACCCAGCATCTCTAATTATGCCCACCTTTCTTTCTAGCACATATACGAAGAGAGTTACAGGATGCAGAGCAAGCCCCTAGGGATCTGTTTGATCATCGATTGCATTGGCAATGACACAGGTAGGTGTAGAAGCCACAGAGTAACCGATTCCCTACAGCATGGTCATGACCAAGCAAGCTGGATCTGTCAGCATGGTAAATGCTAACTGCAGTAACGAAGTGCACTCTATTTCGATGCTTGCTTTTTACTCCATGGGGGAGAGGGCTTAGAGTCTTCTCTAGGATCCTCTATGCGACTGATAGAGGGGATGAGGGGATAGAAACTGTGTAGAGGATCTCATTACAGATTTCAGGGACCAAGCCTGAGAGTGATGTGCCTCATCTTACCCACATTCTACTGGTCAGAACTTAACCAAGTGGCTCAAGCTAACGACAATGGACATAGATAAATTAGTCTAGCAATGTGTTAGGAGGAACAGATGGACACGAAAGCCTTCCTCGGAGCTATTAGAAACAGGTTAACTCTGTGTTTACTTAGAGGAATGTGAATAATGTTTGAGCCACGTGTCACTTTGAGCCTGCCTATGAGCCATCATCATTTGGATCTGAATTGTTTTACTCAGTTGTTGGATGTATGATGCAAACTGAGTCACTGGTGATGCATCAAGAGAGAACTAGAAGAGCCTAGATGTTGGGAATAACATCCCATTTAATCATCTCGCCCTTCCTTTAGAGGAGTGAACACTAAAGTTCACGGTTTTCGTGCCTGTCAACATTCCTTAGCATGAGTCAGAGATGACTCCCTTGAAATATTACAATGGGGAGTTTTATGAAAAGAGACTCTAAGAGAAGGTCAAGTTAGCAAAGATGAAACTATATTTTCCAGGATTTCAGCTACGATCCCACTTTCTCGTGTCCTATTTTTGGTAGGTGTGAAGACTGTGTCTCTTTAGCTGTAGAGAAGCGTCCTTTCCCTTTGTATTGGTTTGAATGAATATGGTCCCCATAGGCTCATGTATTTGAATGTTTAGTCCCCCGGTGATAAACTGTTTGAGAAGAATTAGGAGGTGTGGCCTTGTTGGAGGAGGTGTGATGCTGGGATGGGTTTTGAGGTTTCAAAAGTCCACATCAGGTCCAATGTCTCTCCTTCTATTGCCTGTGGATCAGGATGTAAAGCTCTCAGCTACTGCTCCAGTGCCATGCCTGTCTGTTTCCTGCAGTGATGATCATGGACTAACCCTCCAATCAAATATGCCCTTTTTATGAGTTGCCTTTGTCACAGTGCTCTATCACAGAAGGAGTAGCCCTAACTCTAAGACATCCTTTTAGCTGTTAGAGTCTACAGAAGAATGAGGAAATAGCTTCTTAGTGAGACACTGTTCTAAAGGACATTGTGGAATTGTCCTTTGATTCTTGATTGTACTGGATCTTGTTTCATTCATCATCAGGAAATATCTGAAATACATAGCTTTCTATGCTGTACTTCTGTTTATATTACGGGACTCACAAAGATCCAGATGCAACCTGCCATATCCAAAGCACTTAGTTATTCATGGCTGACGCCCAGCGCCCGTGCTAAATTCTGTTGCTGAGTTGTGGATGGGGGCTAAATGCATACCTGTATCTCTCCAATTATAGGAGTGCATCAGAGTTGGGCCCTGGCAAATGATTGCCTAGATTTTAATCATGACTCTGCTGTATCTTAGCTTGTGCCTTTGGGCTCAGTGTCTCTGCTGTAGCATGGGTTAATAACAGAACTTCCCTAGTGTGATGGTTAGGAGAATGAGTGAGATTATACCCATAAAGGGCATAGGTCAGTGCCTGAGACAAAGTGGCACCTAACTTTTTTCTCATTTTGTTTGTTTAACTTTAGTGGAAAACTACTAAGCTTGGCACTTAGTACATTGAGTCTGCTGTCAGATGAGGAAGGGGATGGAGGGTCTGAGGAATACACTCGGTCAGAGTGAGTGGGGCCTATCCCACATTTGGTGGCACAGTGGAATGGAGGCAGTTTACTTTAGAGGGAACAAATTTCAAGTGGAAATCTCAAAAAAGTAAGGTTGACCTGTGACCTCAACACATGTGCACATGTGCACATGTACACACATACGATCATTCATACACACACACACATACACACACACACACACACACACACACACACACACACACACACACGCGCGCGCGCGCGCGCGCGCGCGCGCGTGCTCATTCACTCTGGAACACACATGCACACACAGAATGGAGCTCCAGGCAGCAAATCCTCAGAGTCATCCTTTCAAGGTCAGTATCTTGAAGTTGGAGTGTGGGACTAGAGTGAGCCTGGCCCTACAGTGAAGGGCACTTTAGCTGTTCAGCACTACCCCCCCCACCCCCACTTCAGCGAGAATCAGGGTTCTTTTGACTCCTTTGCTCTTTGCCTCTGAGAGTAAAACTGGAGTGGAGGTCACTTATGAAACCTCCCAGCTCAGCTGGCCAGTCAGCCGGTAAGAGACAAGACAGTATAGCTTTGCTCAAATTGTGTTGTGCTCGTGTCAACGGAGAGGTCCCAGATCCCTTTGTGAGACTCAGCAGGAGGCCATTAATCATCGGAAACGGGAGGACAGAAAGGGCAGCCTCCTCACCCACGTCCAGCTCTGTGTTCGCACTCTCCTCCGAGGACTTCGCACTGAGGACTCCGCACCCTGCTTCGGAGCAAAGACTCTCCGTAGCATCTTTCCCATCTTACTAGCGCTAGAGCCCTTCGCCTAGCGTTACTATGGGGGATTTCCTCTTTCTAGTTAACTTTGCCGACTGGTTAATGTTTAACATTTGGGGGATGTGCAGGGGTTAGATAATAAGCAAGCAGACAAGGTGATTGCCAACTGAAGTTAAGTCTCTGAAAGCAACCAGCAGTAACAGACTGACGATCACGTGTGCGATCACGTGTGCGTCATTTAATAGAACCTGCCGTGTGGCAGGGACTTTGCTAACTGCTTTGCATGGCTAGTCATATACCATAGAGCTGGGTTCTGAAACTTGTCTCCAAAGCCCATGCTTCTAGCCGCTGGTGGAAGTTCCACAAGGGGAGATGGAAGAGCTTATCTGTGTGTTTTACTGTGTGTCACCAGCAGCTGAACAAGTGTCGCATGCACAGGCACACAGTAAATATTTACTAAGGAGTGCCCGGGATGGAGTAGGCTCTCCTAGCAACATGTGTTTCGAAACCAGTCCTTTAATGTTTAGACTTTAATGGAGTCTCTTGAACTTATTTCTCTCTTTTAGCCTACCCCCCCCCAAAAAAAGCCCAGGCTTTAACTAAAGACTATACAAGTCCCCTAAATATTTATAGGCATATTATTTTCTTTGGCCCCGTGTGGAGCACATTTGAGGTGGAGTCTGGTCTCAGGGCCAGTGAGAAAAAAACAAGGCTACTTTTTGGTAAATTATTTTTGAAAAGAAGCCTTATACAATGACCTCCTCCTGAGGTGGATAGCAGTAGGTTTCTGGCCTGTTATGTCAGTTTGGTAGGATTCAAGCACATGTCTGTGGTGTCCAGGCAACTATGTCAGTGACTTAGCAAAGGCTGGGTCTTGGTTGGTGAGCTGTGCTAGCCTTGATCTTCCTAGGCACGCAGAAGCAAATGTCTCAGATCACTGGCAGGTAGACGTAAGGTCTGGTTTAAGGCTCTGGCTGTCTTGCTGGTTCCTGTATAAATGACAGCATTTGCAGATTTTTAAAGAGGAAATATTTTTCCCTCTGTTGCTTCTGATATTTTTGTCATGCTTTAACTAAGACACATTTTCCAGCAGACACTGCAGTTTCTACTGTGATGTTAAGTGAAGAAACTTCCTCTTCTGGCAGTGCCAGGCTAGGGGCTACTCCATGCCTCCTCGTGTGGTTTTTCTTTTAACGGAACTGGCAGGACCTTGAATGAACATCATTTTCTTGTAGTAACACTTATATGATAGGGACATTTCTGCAGAAGTGAAGTACTTACTATGACCTCTGCTCATGGGGACAAGGGGCAAGTGACATTCAAAATGGTAGAGGGATGCTTTGTTCAGAGGAGCAGTAGACAAGCCCTTCCAGCCCCTCCTGGTCTCGTGGAATCATTACACTGTGGATGGTTTCTTCCTGGGAACAGGATGTGTGATGAGGTACTTTTTGTTTTCTGGGCATTTCTATCATCTGGGCCCAAGCAGATAATTTGCTTAAAAGCCTACCATTGTTAATGGAGTTTCCCTCTGAGTCCTTCATTCCACCAGGCCAAAGTGCAGGATGTACTTAAGAAGTATATGTCTACAGGCCCTTGCTGGAGGCCCTCGTATTTTAGAGTTTAAAAAGATAACGTGGTGGCTGGGGGTGGTGGTGCATGCCTTTAAATCCAGCACTAAGGGAGGCAGAGGCAGGCAGATCTCGAAGAGTTCTAGGTCAGCCTGGTCGACAGAGCGAGTTCCAGGACAGCCAGGGTTACACAGAGAAACCCTGTCTCAAAAAACCAAAAGATGAAAAGAAAAGGTAATGTGGTATAAGTAGGGTAGCCCCTTTGATAAGTATGTTAACATTTCACTTGCTATTCACATGATATGGGATAGGCTTCTTTGGCTCATGGAAGGCTTTACCAGAAAATGAGCTGGCAGAAAGGAATGTAAGGCCTTTGAGTGCTGGAAGTGCTGGAATTATGGGTGAGTTTCGGGTATGTACCACAGAGTATTCTCAGCTGTCTTGGGTACCTCAGACACCTATTCTGGCTTGTGTAGACTGATATTATTGTCCCCTGATATGAGGCAGCCTGGCAAGAATTACCAGTAGCCACTTTTGCTTCCTAAAGAGTCTTAGAAGGTACTTTATAGCCTTGCGTGTGTGTCTGCAGCAGTGAAGCTTTAGCTGGCATAGGTGAGCAAGTGCAAAGTTGGGTCTATGCCAGCTCGCCCTGTTCCCACCCCCCCTTGTTGCCCCTAAGTGTGCCTTTGTTCTCCCACATCTCCACCTTGTCAGGAGCATGGGTCAGAGAGACTTTAATGTCCCTTACTCTGATTTTTCAGGCTCTGGCTTAAATTATACCTTTTCCCATAATGCCTGCTCCAGTACCTGAGACCACACTGCCCTTTGTTTCAATTTGCCCCAAGACCCCACTGAACCATGAGACATTTCAGACATTTGCATGCACACACTTATTATCTTACTTCTCCAGCAAGGTTGTACAATCCTTGAAAGACATTGACTGAGTTGTGTGCTTGATCCGTGTCCCTTGTCATAGCTTCTGGTAAAGTAATAAGGGCCACTTAGTAAAATAGCAGTTTGGGGAGGCAGTAATTGTTGCCTTCCCAGGTGCAGAGTGTTACATTGGGTTCCTATGAAGAAGCCTGTTTTATACCCTGTGGCTGCTTGTCTGCCACATGTCTGGCCTCCAAGTTGGCTCAAATAGCATGACAGTTCTCCCGTTCTTCCCAATTCTCCTCCTCCATTCAGCTGCTGAGTTTTCTAACTCTTAGCCCTAGGGGTATTTCTTTTACACTGATAAAAATTGATTGTCTTCAAGCCAGAAAAAAAAAAAGTTAAAAAAAATTGGAACACTTGGTCCTTAAAAAAAAAAAAAAGTAATTTTAGGATTAGATTGCTCATGGGTAAAGGTGTGCGCTTACAAATGTGAAGGCCTGAGTTCGAATTCCTAGATCCCAAATAAACGCCAACATGTAGTGCAAGTGGCTGTAATTCCGGCCCCACTATGGGGAGACAAGAGATGTTCTGGAAGCTCATGGGCCAGCTCGCCTGACATACACAGCAACAGAACAGCCGAGAGAGCTTTTCAAACAAGATGGAAGGATGAGGCCCAAGGTTGTCCCATGACCTCCGTGTGTGCACACCCTCAGAAATCCATTTTTGCCTTGCCCTCCATGCCTGTCCTATACAGTTTGATGGAGAGCTCCATTTTCTTCCCAGGGTATCCTGCCCACCCTGTGTTGCCTTATGGAGGGCACTCTGCAACTGATTGTAAAACGACCGGTGAAAGGTCTCATCTTAATTGTTCCATATACATTTTTAGAAAGCATCAAGATAAGTCTGCTTATTTAACTCAAATGAATTCTTTTTTTAAAAAATTTATCTATTTTATTTTATATGTATAGGTATTTTGCCCACATGTATATACTTGTGCACCACATGTGTGCCTGGTGCCATCTATCTCCTGAAACTGAATTTACAGTTGTGAGCTGCCATGTGGATGCTGGGAATTGAACCGGGGTCCTCTAGAGGAGCAGCCCTACTGAGCCATTTCTCCAGCCCCTAGGATCAATTCTAAATTAATAAAGTCCTGGTGTTTTTCTGAGTTAGCTTTAGAGTCCCTAGCCCTGTGGGTAGTTTACTGGCAGTCTTGCACTAACTGCAAGGTCAGGGAACATTCCATGGCTTCTAGAAGTGTTTTCTAAGAAGCAGTTGTAACTTACCAAGCTGTGGCTGGGTGGGGTAGTGGGGTTTCCAGGGTGAGGAGAAGGAGAAGTGGGCCTTCTGCATTTTGTTGAAGTTTTATTTTCCAAACCCGGCACCCAAGTGTTTCTTCCTCTATTTGTAATCAATGGTATGACAGCTGTCTTAGTTAGGGTTTCCATTGCCACAGAGAAACACCATGACCAAAAGCAAGTTGGGGAGTGAAGGGTTTATTTGGCTTACACATCCAGATCATATTCCTTCACTGGAGGAAGTCAGGTCAGGAACTCAAACAGGGCTGGAACCTGGAGGCAGGAGTTGATGCAGAAGCCGTGATTGGGCACTGTTTACTGGCTTGCTTCCCCAAGGCTTGCTCAGCCTGCTTTCTTATAGAACCCAGGACTAGCAGTCCAGGGATGACAACACCTAGCAGGAACTGGGCCCTCCTCCATTTATCACTAATTGAGACAATGCTTTACACCTGGGTCTCATGGAGGCATTTCCTCAACTGAGGCCCCTTCTTCTGATGACTCTAGCTTGTGTCAAGTTGACACAGAAAACCAGCCAGTACAGCAGCTAAGTCATTCGTGGGACACAAAGTCTGTCCACTCCAAGACTCTTAGTTTAGAGTAGGGAGACCTCCATTCAAGTCATAAGAAGTGGCATTTATGAAGAGATACATGGCAGGGTCCCTGATTTGGGGGTTGATGTGACTACCTTCATTTCCTTTAAAGTTAATCATTGCGCTTGAATAAAATGCAGTTCGTAGCATCTTTACTGAAACCTTGTGGGTTCTACTGTTTCGTTTAGGTGTTGGTATTAATCCTATTTCATAGACAAATAAATGGAAACTCTAATTTACTCAAAGTTGCATGGTCCCCACCCCTTAGAGCCTGGGTTACCTGCTTGTCCTTAGTGGCCCAAGAAAGATGGGAATGCTGATGTGTGGGCCACTCCAGCTGTCATTCTTACCCTCCTGGCCTTGCCATCTAACAACAGAGGAAGTAGGGTACTGGTGGGAAATGACAGCTGTGATGACCTCAGGCTGCATCTGCTGGGTGACTTCACCTTGCCAGGAGCATATTGAAGGATATTGGCTGTTCTGTTTTGTTCCAAGTCCCATTTGGATTTGGGGTTCTTCCTGTTGGTGTCTGTGCCACTTGGGACCTTTGCCTTTCCCATCTTGTACTGGGGAAGGATTTTCTGCTTTAGATTTTAGATGTCTGTCCTATGCTTAGCCCTTCTGAGGAGGCAGAGACTTAAGGAGGAGGTAGGGAACCGGGACTTAAACTCAGATCTCGGGCTTTGCTCCCCTTTGCTTCTGCACATGTCGCAGCCTGCTGACTGCAGTGTGACAGGATGTTACCACTGAACCTAAAGAGAATGGAGGCGCCGGAAGGCAGAGGGCAGCCTTTGTCCTACCCATGCACATCTGTTTGGAAAGGAAGCCCCGCTGAGCTTTCTGTCAAGGCTTTAATAAGGAAAGACTTAATCAGTGAAGAGACTTCTGAAGAAAGCCAGCCAGTATATGACAAGTGAGCAGGATAGTTTTGTAATCTGCATTTCCCTGTTTACTTCTGCCCCCTAGAGGAGAGAATACGCCATAGCAAGAGAATGGAATGAGAGCAATGGGACTGTTTGTTACCCAGGAGATGCTAGCCCAGGTAGCGCTAACAAGCTATGTTCCTTAACCTTTCCTTGGTAGGACAATTAAAAACACAATTACTGATGAGAAGCAGAAAAAGGATATTTATGTGATGTGGCCACATTGGGAAAAAAAGCAAAGAGCTTCAGTGACACTCTAATCCATCTTCAGGGTCCCTACAGCAAGTTTAAGTTTAAATAAAAGACAGGAGTTATGCATAACTAAGCTGTCCTGGCCAAGGTCTGGCCCTGCCCACCATCATCTCCTCTATTCCAGTCTCTGGTAAATCTATCTGCCCAGTCACTGAGCTTCAGCCCTTTCCTTTTCCCAGCTTAAGGTCCTAGGGTAATTCTGGTTTCTTGGGGTTGGTTATTTCAACAGTCTGTCATAGGGAGGGGCACATATGTCTCTAGGATATCTTCATTTCTGGGAGGTGGTTACAGTCCTAATGTAGTGTCTCTTGTTTTCTTGTTCTGGACCCAGTCTGGGTATAGTTCTAGGCTTTAAAGCCTTGCTTACACCCCAGGGAGGTGGCTAGGGTGGGTCAGTGTGGCTCAGTCATTCCATCCCCCAGCTCTTACAAGGGAAGGAGGGGTGTCCAATAGGTTATCAGCAGTCTGTGAATCACATCCCCATTTCCTTAATAAGATGCTCAGACACAAGGCCTCGTGTGTGCTAGGCAAGCTTCCTCAACTAGTCATATCCCTGGTTTCCATGTAGGTTTGGCAGTCATGTACACACTTCCATTGCAGAGCTCAATAGAGACGTTAGCAAGTCTGGTCTACAGTCAATGTAAGAAGTGCCACCCGTCTTTGTAAGAGAGGAATGTCAAAGACTCAGTGAACATATTTTAAAACCACTTTGTCTTGGTACAATGCAGGGCATGGAAAGTTCCAGTATACACTATGCACAGGTCCTGTTCTTAGTATGAGTGACTTAAATTCCAAGTACACAAGCTGGCTCCCACCAGTCAGGGGTGGGACTATCCCAGACCATTGCTTACCCAAAGCTGTGTTCCTTTTGCATCTTTATTTTGCGTCCCCATTTATCACTAGGCACCAAGAAGACAATCTGAGATTTTCCTGTCTTGGATTTATAGTTTATTTGTGGTTGGCCAAGCTGGATGGGCAAGAAGGCTGAAGCTGTGAGTGTGACTTGTTTGTGACGGTCTGAACTTCATACGGATCCTAGTTGACTTGAGTCTTCAGTTGTTTTCTCCTCTTGATCCCTTGCTGTGCAGTCTCGTCTTATATCAGGACTTTGTTCTCAGTAGAAGTTGTGGTGCTGTAGTTATTGTTGTGTGGTTTGGTTTGGAGCAAACTCAGGATAAGACTTCCGGAAGTCCACACCACAGAAGAGGGGTTGGCATTAGTGACAAGGCACAAAAGCAGACCCAGAGAAGTCTGAATGGGAGATGCTTGCTGAGTGTCTCAGTTCAAGATGGAGCAGTTTTTCTGCTCAGTAAATTAAGAACTGGAGGTATTGATCAGATAAAGAATAGAAAAGCGTAGGTAATGTAACAGGATGCAGAATTTTTGAATGGGGAAGAGAAAGAAGTTTTTTTTAATAAAAGATACTAATTGATTTAAGAGGCTGTGTTTATTCTCCCACTAAAGACAAACTGAACAGATGAGAAAAGTGGACTTGATAGGACCTCTAGAGCCATAGAAACTTCTAGAATATGGGGAAAATCTTTTAAACAACAGAATAAGAAGCAATATTTACATTAGCACCTTATCTTTATTTGTCTTGCTTAATCCTTAGAAAATTCTTTGTTAATGCTTCCATCAAGAGCTAGGGAGACCAAACTTTCTTATGGTCCTGTAGCCCAAGGTGGTAGGTAGTAAGGTCAGGATTAGAAGGCAGGTTTGTTGGACTTAATACCTGTTCTTTCTACTACCGTATAGTGCCTTTCAAGGCAAAGGCAGCCCAAGACTAGGAGTAGAACAGGGCAGTCTAGAAATAATCACAAGTTAGATCTAAGGACCTCTGTCTAAGTCCACAGCAAGCAGAGGGAACTCTTAACTCATGCTGCCATTTTGGCAGCCATCTGGACCCCAGCATGGATTTGTACTCTGCAAACACTTCCCATTCCTATGTATTTTGAGGAAAGGGCCTTTTGAAGAATCTTCCACTTCATTTTGGTTGACAAGACAACAGTTCTGTTCTTTCTTGGTTCCATTCCATTGGGTGGGTTGTGTTTGGGCCCTGTCAAATCTGCTGGTGGCGGTGGATAAAGACAGCAGTGTAGCGGGGAATGTGCCTTTGTGAGAAGCCTGGGACATGAAAGTCACACGTTTCATGTTTCCTTACTTCTGAATTGAGAGGCCTCAGAGTATCATTACACAGAAACAGGTACATAGTGGAGACTAGACCATGCTAGGAGTCATATACAGTGTCTCCTTGGCTCTTCTCACTCCAGTGTTGTTTTCTGTTTGTTTTCTTCAGAATATCTTCAAGAGACCTTCACTTCCCTGGGCTATTGTGTCCAGACTGTCTTGTTTCCTAATGCGGAGGATATACCCCAGACTCTTCGTCAATATGCCCACCTGCCCCAACATCGAGACTACGACAGCTTCATATGTGTTTTAGTGAGCCGAGGAGACTCCCAAAGCATGATGGTCGTGGATCAGGCTCGCGGGGGGTTCTCCTTGGAGTCTGTCAAGAATATGTTCATGGGGGACAGGTGCCCTTCTCTCATAGGGAAACCAAAGGTCTTCTTTATTCAGAACTATGAGGTGATAGGTGGCCAGTCGGAAGACAGCAGCCTGGAGGTCGATGGGCTAGCAATAACAAACTGGGACTCTAAGGCCGTGCGTCCTGGCCCCAGCATGACTCACCGGGAAGCCGACATCTTCTGGAGCCTGTGCACAGCGGATGTGTCCCAGCTGGAGCAGCCCTCCAGCTCATCCTCTGTGTACCTGCAGAACCTCTCCCAGAAGCTTCGGCAAGAAAGGTGAGCACTCCAGTCTGTGACTGCCACCTTGATCATTGACCATGTGTTTATTGCCCTTCTACCAAATGAACATCACCACAGTGCTCTGTCTGAAGGCCTTCCCCAGGAAAGAGACTTTACCTTCCCCATAGGGCTGCTTTGGGGTATGATACAGACTCGGCACAGCTTATCAACACTTCAGCTTGTAGTCTGGGTATATTTCTTATACTCTGCTAACATGAATTAAGCTTTACCATAGGTGTGTATTATAGAAAAAGCACAGTGTATTCACTGTAGGGTTCAATGCTGGCCTGCTTTCAGACATGATTCCACTAAGGTTCTTCCACAGAAAAAGGCATGACTGTAAACATTTTTAATGTTTATTAGGAGTATTTCCCTAAAGGATCCATTACTGTCCTGGCTTCTAGTTAATTTAATGAAGCTACAGTGCCCTTCAAGTGTAAGATTAATTGGCCTTTTTTATTTGCCCCTCCCCCAATTACAATGGGCAATAATGTTTCTGAGCTGCCAGTCAAATGCTTGTATTCTAAGGACCTCAGGTACCTCTCTAGCTTTCTCTCACCAGTCTCCTCAGCGCCGGCTCAGTAGGGTGTGTGTTCTGGGAGTGATGCAGCATTCCAAAGGAGATGCTCCAGGGATCAAGGGTAGTGTTGGCCTTTTGCAGTCTTCCCGTCTTTGCATATGTGATCACCTAGCTGGTATGTTCTCAGTAAAATTCAGCTGTCTCTGTGGAAGGAGACACTGACCACTGGGCCAGAGTGCTGCTGACTTGTTTGGATTGTTTGCTAAGCATCTTATGGAGCGTTTAAAAAGAATGAGTTTCAAAGAACGTTCATACCTGCTGGCTCATCTCACCACAATGACAACGTGTCTTCTCTCTTTGGAGTTTGCTTGGCATTAAAATTTACCTTTCTCTTTTCTGCTAGGAAACGCCCACTCGTGGATCTCCATGTTGAGCTCATGGACAAGGTTTATGCCAGGAACAGCAGAGTTTCTCCTAAGGAGAAATACTATCTGAGCCTGCAGCATACTCTGCGAAAGAAACTCATCTTATCTACATGAAAACCCGATGCCTTCCGGATTCTTGGGATGTAGACCAGGGTGGCTTGGAGCTGGCAAATCTCCTGATTGCTGACAGCACTTGAAGGTCACAACTGCTCTGGTTCTGGTGAAAGCCTTGCTGCCATGGACCATGCCACTCCAGCCATCATTCCTCCTCACTATGATGGCCAAGTGAACCTCTCCTCCTTAAGTTCCTGTGTCAGATGTTTTGGCACAGTGTGGAAAATGGTAAGATGTAATCACATTGCTTCTTGGGTTTATCTACCAAGATGTACTAAGTTATTATAAGAGTTATTTATAGTCTATGGTCAAGATTTGAACTATGACGCTTGAATATAACTTAAGGAGGAGATTTGCCTGGGTTCATCATCTAATTGGGTAAATTGTTTCTGTGTTTTGAGTATCTGCCATAATCATACATTAAATTATTAGCTTATTAAGTTATTAGAAGTATCCATTGCATCACAAACTAGGGATTTCTGGCATTGTTGCTCTTGAACTTGCACATTTGTTTTGGATGTTGTTTTGGATGTTTGTGACCCTAGCTTTACATGTATGTTATTTTTTCAAAAACAAATTTTGTTATGTATGTTTAAAATTTACAACATGATGCTTTGGAGCACATACATGTTTCCACAGTGAAACAAATTAGCCTATCTCTAATTTCATATAGTTAACTTTTTTTGTGGAGAGCACAGTAAGATCATTAAACATGTTGGAACAAGTCTGGAATCCTAGCTAAAAACCTGTCATACTAGTACTAGGGTGGTTGAGGTCAGAGGATCACAAGGTCTGATCCCAGTCGGGCTATGTAGTAGTAGCTATGTGATGAGATTGTGTGTGTGTGTGTGTGTGTGTGTGTGTGTGTGTGTGAGAGAGAGAGAGAGAGAGAGAGACAGAGACAGAGACAGAGACAGAGACAGAGACAGAGGCAGAGAGACCAGAGACAGACAGACAGAGAGGAAAGAGACAGATTCCAACATAGTCTAATTTTATTAACTGCTATAAATGTCTTGGGTAATCCAATAATCTAATCTCTATTTGTATTTAAGAATAGAAAAAAAAGAATAGTCATCAAAGGCTGGACGGTGGTGGCACATGCCTTTAATCCTAGCACTTAGGAGACAGAGGCAGGCAAATCTCTGTGAGTTTGAGTCCATCCTGGGCTACAGAGTGAGTTCCAGGACAGCCAGGGCTACACAGAGAAACCCTCTCTTGAAAAACACACACACACACAGAGAGAGAGAGAGAGAGAGAGAGAGAGAGAGAGAGAGAGAGAGAGAGAGTGACTCCTGAGAGAGAGAGAGAGAGAGAGAGAGAGAGAGAGAGAGAGAGAGAAGTGACTCCCCAGCATCTTCCAGACACAATAGAACTGACGCACATATGAACTCAGACTGTGACAGCATATACAAGATCTGTACAGGTGGAAACCAGACAAAGTCCCAGCACTGAGAAAGGGTGTAGGAATGTGGAGGTCCTTGTGCTCACAGATGAGCACTAGGGAAACCAGGAGTGTTAAACGGGCAGGGTTGTCTCCTCAAATGGAGAGAATGTGCAACCCATTTTCTGCCCAGAAGGCTGGGAAAGGGTGTGGTTAATGGCCTGGTGACCTCTGCACTATCTGTGAGGTCAGGCCACACTGCCTCCCCCAGACTCTCATGTTTATCTCAGTCAGTCTAGAGCTCTGTCTCCCCCCCCCCCAGAGCCTCATGTTTATCTCAGTCAGTCTAGAGCTCTGTCCCCTCCCCCTCAGAGCCTCATGTTTATCTCAGTCAGTCTAGAGCTCTGTCCTCCCCCAGGACCCTCACCAGGAGCACAGTTTACCTTGAGCCTGTTTCCTCAGTTTATCCAGGGAACCTATCTTTATGCAAGACGTTACTTGTCCCTTACAAGACTGTTGATGTAGTCATGTCTTAAGCTATTGTTGTACACACAGGATTTTGTTCAATATCACCAGGAAACTTTTTTTCCAAATTGTGCTGCACTTACATAGGCCTAAAATAAACTACCGGGTATGTTTGAGCCAACACTGGCTACTGACCGAGCCATCCTGACCCCGACTTCCTCCTTGCCTCATGTGGTTCTGCACTCTGTTGATCATGGTGTTTGCAGAGACCCCCAACAAAGGGAAGTGGACACAAAGCCCCACCCCAATCAAGAACCTATGTAACGATGTGCAATAGATACCTGCTGATAAATGAAAGTCAGTTTTCTCCAATGGAGTGCCACTGAGTATATCAGCCACACTCCAGGGCAGTCCCCATGCCCAGGAGTAGTTGGCCAACACAAAATAGACTCTGCTTTGTGTGTGTGTGTGTGTGTGTGTGTGTGTGTGTGTGTGTGTGTGTGTGTGTGTGTGTGTGTGTGTGCGCTTTTTCTTTTTACTGGTTTCTTTCTTTTTTTTTTTTTTTTTTTGAGTGAGGAGTGAGAAAGAGAGAACATAAAGTTGGTTAGGGAGGTGGGATGACGTGGGAAGATTAGGGAAGGGGAAATAGTACCTTACAGGACTGTTGCAAGGATGAAGTGTGAGGTTCTTTGCACTGTTTTTTGAGCTGTGCTTTTTAAAACATTGATTGTGTCACTTGACCACATTGTGAAAGGGCCATTTGGAAGGACTGATCAAACGCTGGTGGGGTTTGGCAGGTTGAGATAGAGAAGAAGAAATAAACCAAGAGGAGGAGCAGATGGGAAAGATGCACACTATGTTTAGAAACCTTGGGGATAACTTTTAGCTGGAATAGATGTAAATAGGGACGGGTGATAAGCTAGGAGATGAATGTGGTCCAAATGAGGAGAGCTTCCTTTTAGCTAATTGTCATGTATGATATTTTTCTTTCTTTAGTAATGGGACTTTTGATTCCTTTTTTTTTTTTTAAGATTTATTTATTTAGTATGTATGCAGTACCTGCATGTATGCCTGCATGCCAGAAGAGGGCACTAGACCTCATTATAGATGGTTGTGAGCCACCATGGGAATTGAACTCAGGACCTCTGGAAGAACAGCCAATGCTCTTACCCTCTGAGCCATTTCTACAGTTCCTTTTTGATTCCTTCTATGTCACTTTTGTACACAACATTCAGTGGTTCCCACTGAAATGTTTTAGACACACTAAAAGATAATGATATATGGAAAAGAATGAATACCCTGCTTAATAGCATGTCCTAAATATGTGTATGAGTACTTTTATATAGCTTTTTAAGGCTCTGGTCCTAAGCGTAGAAGTGATAAGTACCCTCAAGCGTTTAAAAGTCAAAAAGTCATAGTTAGCCAAGCATTCAGGTCAGTATAGTTATGGTAGGGTACCAGTAGAAAAGAACTTTATGTTGCTATTAAGATTTTATGTATAAATAAGAACATTATTAATTATCATGCATTAAATACCTGGTCCCAGTTGGTTGTGCCATGTGGGAAGTGTGTCACTGATGGCAGACTTTGAGGTTTCAAAGTTATGCTATTTCCAGTTTTTTTCTCTCTGCTTCCTGTTTGCTCTTCAAGATATGAACACTCGCCTTCCTGCTTTTGCTCCCATGCCTTTACTATGAACTCAAACCTTCTGCAACCATGAACATAAGCTTTTTCTTCTGTAAGTTACTATGGTCGTGGTGTCTTATTACAGCAATAAAAAAAGGAACTAATACAGTAGATACTGTCTACATTATTATTTCTTCCCATTTTATAGATGAAGATGATGTGGCATTGTAATATCAGCTTAGAATCACTCCACACTAGGGTATGAACTCAAACTGTAAAGAGAGTCATGCCATGGCCCTCGAGATATGGGCTCTATAAAGAGTGTTGTCACCTGAACACTGTTTATATAACAAATGCTTATTGCTAATATTATATGAAAGAGGCATAGAAAACATAAAACAATTTGTCTAGTATGTTTACAGTAACTCTGTTTTGGGTAAAGTCAACACCACTTTTCATAGGTCAGAAAGAAACACTCTAAAGTGGGATAGGAATGGTGGGACTGTGACTGATAGGGTCTCTCATTCCTGATTTCTGAATTTTCATCAATACCTGTATATGGTGGTTTGAAAGAAGATAGCCCCCAAGCGAGTGGCACTTTTAGGAGGTATGTCTTTGTTGAAGTAGGTGTGGCCTTGTTGGAGGAATTATGTCATTGTGGGGGTGGGCTTTGAGGTCATTTTTGCTCCAGTTTCCCTCAGTGTGACACTCAGTCTACTCCCTGTTGCCTTCTGATCAAGATGTAGCCAGCACCATGTCTGCCTATACACTGCCATGCTCCCAAACATGATGATAATAGACTGAGCTTCTGAACTGTAAGCCACCCAATTAAAAGTTTTCCTTTATAAGAGTTGCTGTGGTCATGGTGTCTCTTCTTAGCAATAGAAACCCTAACTAAGACAGAAGTTGGTACCAGAGACTGGCATATTGCTGTGATAGGTCTGACCATGATTTTGTTTGGAGGAACTTGAACTTTGGAAATCTGTGTTAGGAAAACAGTGGAATGTTTTAAGCACTGCTTAATGGACCATATTAGTAGGAGCATGGAAGACAATGGTGCTGATAATGATTTGTGGTGTCTGGGGCTGGATCAAGATGTTTCAGAGGAGAAGAATTTTAGTATGTGGCCTAAAAATTGTTCTTGTGATATTTTGGTGAAGAATGTGGTTGCTTTTTGTCCTTGTCTGAAAAGTCTGTCTGAGGCTAAAGTGGAAAACACAAAATATGGCCAACCTAAAGGTCATTTTTTCCCTTTTAGAAATTGTACTATTTTGCATTTTGTGCATCTGTAATAAATTTTGAATTAATTTTGTAAAAAGTGTAAGATTGGTATGGCAATTGTTTTTGTGCTTGCTGGCTTGCTCTGTGCCATGTACTGAAAAAGAATTTTCCTACTGAGTTTCTGTGGCTCTTTTCAAAGGTCATTTGATTACATTTGCAGAGTCTGTTTGTGGACTTTGTTGTGTTCTATTGATACATCGATGTGTTCTTTCAGTATCATGCTGTCTTGATTGCTGTAGCTTTATATTAAGTCTTGATGTAATATATTCTTTTGTGTGTGGGGGCGTATTTTTTCTTTTTACAGGATCTTACCATGTAACTCAGATCTAGAATTTATGATATTCTGTCTCTGCCTTCTGGTTGCTGGGATTCCAGACATAATCACTCTGTATTACTTAAAGGATTTTCTATTATTACATTAAAATATTTTTATAAGAGTCTGATGTCTTTTAATATTTATCAGCACAACATATGTATGACATAATATATCTGTTTTGTCTTCCTTTCATTTATAGGGCCATATCTATGGGTTTTTATATGATATTAAAGCCATTCACATTTTTTCACTATTTAAGCAAAGGGATAAACAAAACAAAAACCTGTATACTGGGAACCTCTATCATTTATTACAGACATAGCAATTAATATTCTAGGTATCAACTCCAGAATATTTGTTGCTGCGAATTTGGCTGTATATAGAAAATATATATACTGGGTGCTTTGTATTCTCAAATAGGCCCCAGAGGAAGGAATTCCTTCTCACCAGGGCATCAGCAGTAAGAGCTGTAGCCTTCGGATCTCACACTACATAGCCTTAGTTTTTTCCTTTGATATTATTCTGAGAAGACCCCTTTAAACAGTTAACAGCACGAGTTGCAAGTCACGTCCCCCACCCCCCAGACTTAAGTTTGCAAGTCCTGTCCAGGGGAGAGACGTGAGGCACCTGCTTTTCTTAAGACCCTACCAGCCTTCCTGCTTGCATGCCCCTTTGTCAGAGAGTTGTTAAATATTCCTGTGAATATAAAAACTAGAAGCCTTGTGGGATAGAAGGCACTTTTGGAGACTTTTTAGGAGGAGAGAACTTTTAGAAGAAGGAACTTTTGGAGAATTTTTAGGAGGAACTTTTGGCAATTTCTCAGAAGGAACTTTTTGAAGAACTTTTAGAAGGCACTTTTTGAGGATTTTGTTTTTTTGTTTGCTTGTTTGTTTTGTTTTGTTTTGTTTTGTTTGTTTTCTAGACAGGGTAGCTGTGTAGCTTTGGCGCCTATTCTGGCACTCGCTCTGGAGACCAGGCTGGTCTTGAACTGACAGAGATCCGCCTGTCTCTACCTCCCAAGTGCTGGGATTAAAGGCGTGCGCCACCAACTCCCAGCTTTTTAGAGGATTTTTAAGGAGAACTTTTGAAAGAGAGCTTTTAGAGAGAACTTTTGGGAAGAACACTCATGAAGAATAAAGAGCCATCCCTAATCCGCCTGCTGTATGCCACCTGACTGAACCCCATACCTACACTGGGTGGCCTTGCCCAGCCAGCCTAATACAAGGGGAGGTGCTTAGTCCTACTACAGCTTGGTGCACCATGCTTTGTTGATACCCATGGGAGGTCTGCTGCTTTCTGAACAGAAACAGAGGAGGAGTGGGTTGAGGGGGAGGGTGGAAGGAAGATGCGGGGAGGGAATGGGAGGAGAAGAGGGAGGGAAAACTGTGGTAGGGATGTTAAAAAAAGAATTATTAAAAATATATTTATTTTTCTTTAATCGCATTGCCAGAATCTTTAAACAGGGCTGAGGAGTCATTTTGAATATTTGAACTCTGGGAAAGGACAGGACTTTCTGCGTATATCATTGTTATTTGCTTCAGTGAACCTTGTGGGCCAAGCTTTACAGAGCATTTCTCATTTGGATTTTCCTTTCCTTTTTTTTTTTTTTTTCCCCCAATTTTTTTTCTGACTCTGCTGCCTCCACTTCCTGTGTACCATGACCACAGCTTGCACCACCTGGCCAGTTTAAGACAAGCAAGCATTCTATCACACGAGTTCATCTTCAACCTTGATCTTTCTATTCTAAAATTTATTCATTAGCTTCTTTTTACTGTGCCAAGTATGACTTTCCTCATGATACTTCTGTGGATGCATAGAATGTCCCTATCCCCACAGTACCTTCAGATATTCCTCCCGCTCGCTGCCCAGATCTCCTCCAACGGTTCGCTTCCTTCCTGCCCTCTCCTGAATCCCACATATGAGAGAAAACATGAGGATCTGGACTTTCTGAGTCTGGCTTATTTTAAGTAACAGGATGATTTCCAATTCTATCCATTTCACTTTAAATAACATTGTTTTGTTCTTTATGTCTAAAATACACCATCATTATAGAATACTTTCTTAACTCCTTTATCTATTGGTGGGGACCTTGGTTGATTTCCTAGCTTGGGTAGTGTGGATAGTGCCCACGTAAGGATGTATGTGCAGATATTTCTTTTCTTTTTTCTTTCTTTTGGTTTTTTTGAGACAAGGTTTCCATGTGTACACTCCGCAGACCAGGCTGGCCTCTAACTCCCAGAGATCCCTTGCCTCTGCTTCCCAAGTGCTGGGATTAAAGGTGTGCACCACCGAGTAGTACTTTTTTTTTTTTTTTTTTTTTTTTTGAGACAGGGTTTCTCTGTGGCTTTGGAAGCTGTCCTGGAACTAGCTCTTGTAGACCAGGTTGGTCTCAAACTCACAGAGATCTGCCTGCCCCTACCTCCCGAGTGCTGGGATTAAAGACTTGCACTACCACTGTCCGGCCCGAGTAGTACTTCTATTTTCAATCTTAAACATGGTTTGCATGTATGTCATATGTCAGCGCATTCCATGCATACCTGATTTCTTTGGAGGCCATAAGAGGGTGCCAGATTCCCAGGGACTTATAGGTGGTTGTGAGCCATCGTGTGAAGGCTGGAAATTGAAGCTGGGTCCCCTGGAAGAGCAGCCAGTGCTCTGAACCACTCTTCTGTCCCTAGTTTCAATTTTTTCTGGAGGGTGGGTCACTCCATACTGATTTCCATTACCATCAATCATGATAGCTATTCTGACTAAGATGAGAGAGAATCTCAATAGTTTTGATTTGTTGACACTTCCTTGATGGCTACAGATGTTGAACATGTTTTCATATACTCATTGATCATTTGTGCATCTTCAGTTGAAAAATGTCTATGAATTAATTGATCAGATGATTTGTTCTTATCGTTTAACTTTTGAGTTCATCTTGTATTTTGGCTATTAATTCCCTCTTGGATGAGTTGCTAGCACAGGTTTTTTTCTTGTTGTTTTTTCATAGAAAGTGGTCTCTTTACTCTGATATTTCATTTGTTGTGCAGAAGGCTTTTAATTTGATAAAATACTGTTGAAAAATTCTTGCTAGTATTTTCCAAGCTACTGGATTTCTACTCAAGAAGCTTTTGCCTGTGCTTACATTTTGAGGTTTTCCCCCTGTATTTCCTTGTGGCCTCAAACTCACAGAGATCTGCCTGCCTTTGCCTCCCAAGTGCTGGGATTAAAGGTGTGCACCACCACCGCCTGGCTTAAGTTCCATTTTGAAGCAATTTTTTTTTGTATAGAGTGAGAGATAAGGATCTAGTATCATAATTTTAGATGTGAACTTCAGTTTCCTAGCAACATTTGTTGAAAGGCTCTTTAATATATATTTTAATATATTTATTGTACATCCTAGGTATAGTTTCTCCTTCTCTTCTCTTCTCTTCTTTGTCCCTCACCCTCACCCCCCATTCCCACCCCTCAATCCACTCCTTCTCCCTTTGGATATCAACAAAACATGGCGTATCAAGGTGCAGCAAGACTAAGCACCTCCCCATATATTAAGGCTGGGCAAGGTGACCCAGTATGAGGAGCAGGGTTCCAAAAGCCAGCCAAAGTGTTAGGGACAGTCCTTGTTCCCACTGTTAGGAGTCCCACAAGAGGACTAAGCTACACAACTGTAACATATATGCAGAGGGCCTATCCATGCAGGCTCCCAGAATATCAGTTCAGCCTCTATATGAGCCCTGTAAGCCCAGGTTAGTTGATCTGTGGGTTTTCTTGTGGTATCCATGACACTTCAGGCTCCTACAATCTTTTCTACTCTTCTTCAAGATTCCTTGAGCTCTCTTTGGTTGTGGGTCTGCACTTGTTTCCATCTGCTGCTGGATGAAGCCTCTCTGATGACAATTAGGCTAGGCATTAATCTATGAGTATGGCAGATTATCAGTAGACACCATTGCACTGACTTTTTTTTCTTCAGTCTTGTTTGGGTCTATCCTACATCTCTGGGTCATCCAGCCTGTGGGTCCAGGTTCTCCAGGCAGTGTCATAGGTGGGCTTCCTTTCCTGGCATGAATCGGAGGCTAGAACAGTCATTGGTTGGCCATTCTGTCAATCCCTAGCCACCCTTACCCTAGCACATTCCATAGGCAGGATGGACTGTAGCTTGAGGGTTTTGTGACTGGGTGGGTTTCCCACTCCCTCCACTGGAAGTCTTGCCTGGTCACAGGAGATGGCCCATTCAGGTTACGTACCCACTATTGCTAGGAGTCTTAGCTGGGGTCATCCTAGTAGATTGCTGGGAGATCCCTTTGTGCCAGGTTTTTACCAGACCCTGAAATGTGCCTCTCCCCTCCAGTAGTTTCTTTCAGTACTCTTCTGCCTATTGTTAATATATAATTTTGACACCTTCATTAAAGAGTTCAGTGTCTGGCTATGGTGCTCATTTCTGGGTCCTCTAGTCTAGTCCACTGGTCCACATGTTTCATGAGGTTGTTCTTTTCTTTTCTTTTTTTTTTCTTCCCCGAGACAGGGTTTCTCTGTATTGTTTTGGAGCCTATCCTGGAACTCCCTCTGTAGACCAGGCGGGCCTTGAGCTCAAAGAACTGCCTGTCTCTGCCTCATGAGTAATGGGATTAAAGGCCAAGTTGTTCTTATATTGCTCTGTAATAACAATTACAGTGATTAGTTTTTTATATCCCAGCATTCCTGTTTCTTCTCAGGATTGCTTTGTTTGCTAGGCCTGGTGGTGCACGCCTTTAAAACACTCAGGAAGCAGAGGCAAGCAGATCTATTGAGTTCAAGGCCAGTCTAGTCTACAGGGGAGTTCCAGGAGAGCTAGTGATATACAGAGAAACCCTGTCTTGGGGGAAAAAGGATTTTTTTTTTAATTTGGGGTCTTTTGTGTTTCCATACAAATTTTAATGTTTTTTGTTTTGTTTTATTTTTTTGTGTGTAGAGCATCATTGGAACTTTTATTGGGACTGAATTGGTTCTGTATATTGTTTTTGTAATAAAACCATTTTTTCTATATTATTTCCTCTGATCCATGAGCATGAGAAATCTTTCCATTGTCTAGTATCTTCTTCAGTGTTTTGAAGTTTTTTCATTGTAGTGGTCTTTCACTTCCTGGTTAGGCTTATGACTAGGTTTTTGTTTTTGTTTTGCATTATTGTCAATGAGATTTGTTTTCTTGAATTCTTTTTCATCCAGTTTGTTATTGGTATGTAGAGAATCCATTGATTTTTTTTTCTTTTTAAATTTTGCACCCTGCACTTTGCTGAAAGTATATCAGATCTAAGCATTTTCTGATAATCTGAGCATCATCTTCAAGGGTCTTTTAAGAATAGTTCATCTGGCCGGGCGTTGTTGGTGCATGCCTTTAGTCCCAGCACTCAGGAGGCAAAGTCAGGTGGATCTCTGTGAGTTCGAGGCCAGCCTGGTCTACAGAGCAAGATCCAGGACAACTTCCAAAGAAATGCAGAGAAATCCTGTCTCAAAACAAACAAACAAAAAAAAACCCAAACAAACAAAAAAAGAGAATAGTTCATCTGAGGGGTGAGAACTAAACCTATCTGTAGTACAAGTATATGTATTTAGGATTAGGAATTATGAGGGTCTAGTAAAGTGGCTATGCTATGTTCTCTAAGATCCATGACCTCACTAGCCCTAGGAAGTTGATTAAGTTTTCAGTACCAGGCATGATACTGGTACTCTGTTGAGTGGGCCTTAAGTCTAATTAGAGAGCTGTTGGTTACCACCAAGAAATGAATGTCACTATTGCACCTTTAGGAGTATCTTACAGAGCTAAATTGTTATTGTTGCAGTTCATGAAGCCATAGCCAGTCAAAATACAGGCAATAGTTGACTGTGGGATGCCCAGCCCCAGTGGATATCTACAACATAACTCCTGCACCTAAGGCCCAGAGTACATCACTGAAAAGAAAGCAGAAAGCCAGGGGACTTGAAAGTCTGCTATGAGATTACGTTTCCTAAAAATGACAAGGAAGCTACACCCATGATATTGTAAAACTAAAGCTGCCTAAACAAGACCCCTAAATGATAACATCGATAGATATGCTAACCTGGAAAGGGGGAATCTCACAGTGCCCCAACCTTAGACAGAACTACAGACAACCCAATGTCAAGTGGTCAGCCCTGAAATCATGTACATAAAATAACACTAAACAGATTCAGTGGATTGTAGTTATATATTTGTGTGTTTGTATATATGTAGAAATAATGATCAAAGAAAGAGAGACCATGAATTTGAGAGGGATTAACAGGAGGGAACATGGGAGGTATTGGGGGAGGAAAGGCAAAGGGAAAAATGATGTAACTATATTTTAATTTAAAATTTATATCGGCAAATGGGAATACTTTATCCTTTCCTATCAAAATTTAATTTCTTTTTTCTTGTCTTTAAAATTAGATCAGTCCCCATAATTGGACATTTAAAAAAGAGATTTATTTATTACGCACACAGTATACAAGCATTGTGGTTGCTGGGAATTGAACTCAGGACCTCTGGAAGAGCAGCCAGTGCTCTTAACCTCTGAGCCATCTCTCCAGCCCCCCTCCTTTTTCTTGTCTTACTGCTTTAGCTGAGATTGAGAGTAACATATGGGGTATTAATAAGGATAGAGGACGTGTGTTCACTTTTCACCCATTCAGGATGACGTTGGCTATCAGTTTGTTGCACAAAGCTGTTATTTTGTTGAGGTTTTATTATAGCAATAGAAACTGTAAGACAACTAGTAAAGGCAAAAGAGCCCTCTGAAGAATGCTGGAGTAGCCAGTGTGGTGAACAGCTGGCCTCTAGGGCTCACGGAGGTACTCAAGGAAGGAACGGAATGGGAAGACTTGTGTTGAGTGCACCAATGATGGGCACAGAACTGGATGAACATGCAGCTTTATCATGAGAGAGAAGTTGATTGAGGGCATGGCCATCAAAGAGGAGCTGGGGAGCGGGGACCTGCCCACACAGATACTGCCACAAATTTCTACTAGTGAGCCTACAGGGTTGCCTCCATGCTCTGGCTACCCTACCACAGGAGCAGGGAAGGAAATTCCCTCCTTGGCCAGGCTTTGCACTGTGCTTTCAGCCCCCTCTACAGATAAAGCTTAAAATTGTGCCAGATGGCTAGGGAGGTCCTCTACAGCTGGCAGATCACACCTTTAGCCTGGAGGTCGCCTGTGCCCTAGGATAGTTTAGGATGGGGCTCAACAACAAATCGTAAACTTATTGAAAACATTATGTATATTTGGGGGTGCTTTTTTTTTGTAATGTGATTGCATGATTTTTGTTTGTTTGTTTACTGAGACAGGGTTTCTCTGTAGCTTTGGAGCCTGTCCTGGAACTCTCCTTGTAGACCAGGTTGGCCTCCAAGTCATAGAGATTCACCTGTCTCTGCCTCCCGAGTATTGGGATTATAGGCATTCACCAACACTGCCTGGCAACTGCGCTATTTTTGAGCATAAACTTTGTAAGTGACAATGTTGTGTTAACAATGTGAAAAACTTGGATGCACCTGCTAGCTACGCTGTCACAAAACAAGATCAAAGAAAAATGACTTTGCAGTGAAGAAGTAGCATATAGAAACTAGGAGGTAAACTGACTTTGATTTTGTAGACAAAAGTTACTCTCTCTTTCTATATATAAATGTGTGTGTGTGTGTGTGTATGTGTATGTGTTTACTTTTGTCTACACTTGTGTTACCCTGAATATTAGCTGTTATAAGTATTTCACGTGTGTTAACTCAGTTGATTTTCATAACTCTCAAGTGCACAAATTATCAATATGAGTGGTATTTTTCTTTTCTTTTGGGGGAGTGGTTTCGAGACAGGGTTTCTCTGTGGCTTTGGAGGCTGTCCTGGAACTAGCACTTGTAGACCAGGCTGGTCTTGAACTCACAGAGATCTGCCTACTTCTGCCTCCCGAGTGCTGGAATTAAAGGCATGCACCACCACCACCCGTCAATGAGTGGTATTTTTCAAACAATAAAATAATAAATGACAAACCACCGAGTCAGGCTACAAAAAACAATGTGTGACTGAGCCTCCCAGGAGGCTGGGGTAAAGGAGGTCATTCCCCACTGGAGTGTCAGTGGCTTGGGCAAAGGTTTGGAGGAGGGTGACTCACATGTCCTGAGCTTAGTCCACATTGTGTCTGGACTGGCCTGAAGCCTTTTTAAAAGCCAAGCTACCTGCCTCCTTTTCTTGTCAGGCAGGGGTAGTATAATTGCCTGCAAGTATGAGGGCTAGCTCCTAGCTGCTAGAGGGGAAGGAGTTAGGTCCCCAGAGCACCTGCTTTGACTAAAACAGTGTATAAACACCACATCTACCAGCTTCCCTCCTGGGCTGAGTAGTCATTTTCACATGCAAAGACTGCTGGCACACACCTTTAATTCCAGCATTCAGGAGGCAGAGGCAGGCAGATTTCTGTGAGTTCGAGGCCAGCCTGGTCTACAGAAAGAGTTCCAGGACAGGATCCAAAGTTACACAGAGAAACCCTGTCTTGAAAAACAAACAAACAGTGGCTGGAGAGATGACTCAGAGGTTAAGAGCACCGGCTGCTCTTCCAGAGGTCCTGAGTTCAATTCCCAGCAACCACATGGTGGCTCAGAACCATCCATTATGAGATCTGGTGTCCTCTTCTGGTGTGCAGATATACATGGAAGCAGAATGTTGTATGCATAATAAATAAATAAAATCTTTAATAAAAATAAAAATAAAGAAAAACAAACAAAAGAACTGGGTCTCAGTGAAGCAAAGGAAGGTGCCTGAGTTCTTAGTGAGTTCTTAGAGGCCTAGCCAGGAGTTGAATTCAGATCCATCTGGGACTAAAGGCCAAGTTCATTCCACAATATCAAGTTGAGATGGGAGAGAAAAGGCAGGGAGAATCTTTGGGGACACCAGAAGGGAGGGGAACCCCTCACTGTGGCATCCAGTTGGAGCTTTGTGCCAACAAAGAAGCAAGAATCCCAGCCTGATTATTAACTGTTCCAGTTGTTAATTCCTTTCCCCATCCCAGCCATAAACCTATAACTGTCGGTTTCTCTCACTAGAAATCCAGTTACAGGAAAAGATAACCCCTTGTGCAACTCTTGTGGTTCCAGTTTAACATTACCAGATTCTAATTCTAGCCAAAGCATTTCCAGAGATACGTTATAATCGCACTAATCGAAACTGAAAGGGAAGACGAGGCTGAGGAAATGGCTCCGCAGCTGAGGGCACTTGCCGTGCAAGCAAGGAAATCTGAATTCAGATTCCCTAGGACTCATGTAAGAGCAGGGCATGACAATGCATGATTGTAATCCCAGCATTGGGGGGCAGAGACAATTGGATCACTGGAGATTTATGGCAAGCCAGCCTAGCTGAAATAATGAGCATCGTGTTCAATGAGGCACCCTGTCTCACATCTTCCTCCATGTGAACACCTAAAAATGACTACTTCATTTCTTCTTACAAGTGTTTTATTTAGTTTGCAAATTTTTAGAAGTTTCTTTAAAATTTTCTGTTGTAGAAAACTTCTGGCCACTTACACCCAGATCCATATCTTTGGCAGAACCATGGGTATTTCACATCAGTCAGTGGTTATTCCAGTTGTGAATTTTAGGCCATTTGTGACAAATGCCTAATAGTTCCACCAGAGGGCAGCAAGGTAACATGGACAAGGGAACGCAGGCCAGAAGGCCCAGTAGAATGAGCTCAGGAGTCTTTAAAAACAGGGAGAGGGAAACTGGAAAGGGGGTTGGGATGAAATTCAAAGGAAAAGTAGATGCAAAGCTCTATACAGTTTTTGTAACATTTAGAGATGTCTTGAATGAAAGGAAGAAGAAGGAGGAGAAGGAGAAGGAGGAGAAGGAGAAGAAAAAAATTGACTTTCAAATGTAAAATTTGCTAGGACATGCTATGGGATTTCCCGTCCCGTTCTGACGCTGCCTTGCCCCAAATGAACACAGAGATGCCATATTAATCATGAAACTGTTGGCTGGTGGCTTGGACTTCTTATTGGCTAGCTCTGTCTTAATTATTAACCCATAACTACTAATCTATGTATTTCTACGTGGTCTTATCTTACCTGAGAATGCCTGACTTCTTCCCAGGCTCACATGACGGTCCCCACCCCCACCCCATCGCCTACACTTCCCAGAATTCTCCTCTGGTAGCCCTGCCCATCCTTCCTGTTTGGCCACTAGCCAAACAGTGCTTTATTCATTAACCAATAAGAGAAACATATGTACAGAAGACATCCCCATCATCTCCTCTTTTCTGCCTAAATAAAAATAAGGGTTTTAACTTTAACATAGTAAAATTATATATAACAAAGCAGTTATCAAGTAAGAACTATAGTTACAATATTTAGTCCATTAACATTTAGCAAGATTTAAAGAAAATATTCTATCATCTATCCTATCTTTGTGAGTCTAAAGTTTTATATGTAACTTATCTCTTATCATAACTAATAAAAAACATAACTATCTATCTTCAACTCCATCAAAGACCACAGAAGGATAATATATAAACTCTAGAATTGACAGAGACATCTTGATGCCTGGACAGTCATCCAAAGTTCCTCTAACGTTGGAGCATCCATCTTTGGCCATAGGCTATAGTGTGTCTGGCAGACTTCTCATCAAAGCAGGAAATTTGAAACTGTTCACCTGTATTGGCAGTTTGTCAGTCATTTTTCTCTGGGTCCTGCAGAATGTCTGGCCGACTCTTCCATGAAGCTTGAACCCATGTTGTTTTGGCAAATTCAGCAGTCACTTTCCTTTGGTCCTGCATGTCCACCTTATACAGCATACAGTCAAACAGTCCAGGCAAGAACAGTTTCTTGCCCAAATGGCTAGTCTTGCCATGATGTCGAAGGCAAACTCTATAACATATGTCTTCAATGCCCATCTTCCTCTCTGAAGTAATTGGTGTTGCCAGAAGCAGTTGTGTCTCACTGTCAAGAAAAACCCTAAACCATTTTAAATGCCATATGCTGTAGGTCTTTGAAAGGTTTGAAGACTATCCATCTCAAATATATCTCTGTATATCTAGGAAACATAACTAACCTAACTATTAGTTTTGATAGGTGGCTATCATCTTATTTAATTATACTTTACATTTTAAAAGATCTGTATAAACATACCTAAACAAGAGAAATATACATATAGCAAAATTGACCTTAAATTTGTATCAATAAATGAAAATCCATGCCAATGCAAAGTATTCATTTCTACATCACAGACACACATCCTAAACATACAGTACAGTGAATTGACTTTCTGGTTTTGTGTCAGAGAGTGCAGGCCTTCAGCAAATAGACCTTCTGCCTTGGGCTCAGACACAGGCAAACCATGACTACCTATTTCCTTTGTTTCCTCTCGAAATCAACAGTTTCACTCCTTTCCCAAGTACATGCTTTTCTCAAGAGATCTGGCTGGAAAGTGTGGCCTTGCACATCAGTGTGTGGTTCTGCATCTTCTGGCTTTAATTTGGCTGGAAGACACCAGCAAAGGTGAACATTAGAGTTCACAGCAGAAGTCTTTATTTTTGCCACTGATTCGTAGGGGCCTGCTCTGTGCAGTGACTTAGCATAGGCTGGCTATTGGGTCTGATGTAGTTAGAAGGAGTTCCAGGGAAGAGGTATTTTGGAATCTCACCAAAAACCTTAGAAACTTTAGAAACACTTCAGGGAGGCTGTATGAAGATGCAACAAACAAAACACAAACGAGAGACACTGTAGTAGTTTTAGTAAGAATGTTCCCCATAGACTCTTGTATTTGAAACTTGGTTTCCAGTTGGTTGGCACTGTTTAGGTAGTGAAGCCTTTCAGGCCGAAGTATATTGTTGGGGATAGGCTTTGAGGTTAAAAGCCTCACACCATTTCTAGTTCATTCTTTCTGCTTTGTGCTTGCGTTTGAAGTTGGGAGCTCTGGGCTTTCTTCTTCTGATGCCATGACTATCCGAGGGCTTGCTTCTGTGCCTGCCTGAGGCTTGCTGCAGTGCTTCTCTGCCAGGACAGATTCTTTTCTCCAGGAACTGTAAGTCAAATAAACTCTTCCTATTACAAGTTGCCTTTGGTCATAGTGTTTTAGCATAGTAACAAAAAAGGAACTAATAATACATAACCTTAGGCTATGTATATGGATCTGTTAGGGTGGCCTTACTTTGGAGGTGGCCTTTCAAGCCAGGACAACATAAAGCAGAGGGCCAAACAGAAAAGGGTGAGAGGACAACATGGCATTCTTCTGAGGTGGAACTGCAATTGAGGGAACCCAAAAACAGCTCTGGGAAGGCTTGAAGTATCTTTCAAGACCCATGGAGAAGTTGTTCTATTTGAACAAATGTGCCTTGCTTTGTGCGAGGTTGCTTAAAGACTTCAAAATAATTTTATAGAAGAGTTACGTCTTCTATAAAGAGCTGGCATGGACCTTTCTGAATCCCAGTTTTCAACAGATATTTTTTTTTTAAGATTTTATTTATTTATTATGTATACAGTCATCTGCATGCATGCTTGCACACCAGAAGAGGGCACCAGATCTCATTACAAATGGTTGTGAGCCACCATGTGGTTGCTGGGAATTGAACTCAGGTCCTCTGGAAGAGCAGTCAGTGCTCTTAACCTCTGAGCCATCTCTCCAGGCCCTCAACAGATAATTTACTTCTTGGTTATGACAAACTTTTGAAAGTGTTACATGGATAATAATTGGGTCCAGGCATGATGAGGCACACACACTTGTAATTCCAGCATTTGGGAGGCAGTTTTACCCCCATAGGTATGGTTACAGCCTGGGCACTGGCAACTCAACAACTCAATAGACCAATTGAAGAGGTCAGCAACAGTGAAAAGCAGAGAAAAAAAGATGTATGCAAATGTGTCCATGCTAGGAAGAGGAACAATTGAAGAGAGCCAGTGATCCCCAAGGCCCCATGTCTCTCAGGCTATCTGATTATTAAACAACAGACCCCAAAGAAATGGGAATTTCTCTTGGAGTCTCACATTGAGAGAAATAAAAGGTTACACCCAGAGAGAGGAATCGGCTCTCAAATAGAGATTTCTCACAGTTCTAACAGCTTGGCAGGCCACCTTCCATGATGAGCCAGAAGCCAGATTAATGAAGGTCAGTGGTGGGCACGACCACAGCTTGACCTGGAGTGCTTAGATGTGCGTTTCCTTGATCCTTATTCAAACTTCAGTTTCACTTCAGGACCCCAGAAGATGCACTTGGGGTGGGGGTGGGGGGCTCTGTATCTCTTGGTCCCTCTTCCTAACGTGGCCACATTGAGAAATGTCCTTTTTCTGCTCTCCACTATTGATTTGTCTCTACCTTATCTTATGAAGGACAGCTAGTCAAACCGGCTAGGGGCACAGGATGTGACCCCCAAGTTCAGTAACAATAGCAGATCCTATCTCACAAAAAAAAGAAGGAAGGAAGGAAAGAAAGTTTCCCTTCCCCTTTCTATGTCTTCTCCTGGTTCCCGGGAGGGTATCTTGTACTTTGGGCTCATTTGCATTTGCTTGTGGTCACACCTCGGGTTTCCTTCCTTTGTCTTTGCAGTTTTCATGCTTTTTGAGCAAGGTCATCCCCTCAGGTGAGACACTTCGGTGACTCCTAGCCTCTGTTGTCACTACATTGGGGAGCTCCTACTTTTGAAGGCAGTGCCTTGGTGTCCTTCAGAGCCACCTGGCACAGCATTTGCCTGTTGAAAACAAAAGAAAAACTCATGACACTGTTCCTCTTTGCATTATCAGTGAACTTTTATTCTCAGAGTCCCTTGGAGGAACTTGAGGTCCCTTTTAGTTCCCTGTGCATGTACCCCCTTTCTTTCTGAAAAGGGAGAAGCCTGCAAATAAGTGGGCTTGTGGGGTTTTGTAGTTTCTGTTTGCCTGTTTGTATCTACAAGCCTCACTACATAGCCCTTGCTAACCTGGAACTTACTATGTAGACCAGGTTGGCCTCAAACTCACAGAGATCCATCTACTTCCATGCACCACCATGCCTGGCAAAGCAAGTGATCTTAAAGTATAGCTCACAGGTATTCCTGGAGTCCTCCTGATACTGAAATGCCATTCATCGCACATGGGAGCCAGGCTACAGCTACATCCACAGTGCCACCCCAGGGCCTGTCTGACCCAGGGAGCTGGCAGCAGAGAGCAAGACCATATTCTCTTTGGCCTTGGATGATAGACCTGAGCAGATTAAGTCAGGCTCACTGAGTTTATCAGGTGTGGAAAAATGGAAAGGCTCTGTGGAAGACCTTCAGGATTTGTAAATGTAATGACTCAGAGAGAAGGGCTGTAGATTACAGAGAACTAAGAAAATCAGCACCGCGCACACATGCTTTGTACGCAACTTGGATCTGTGGAGTAGGCAATTGACAGAAATAGCTAGAACCTTTCTGCACCATTGCAGACATTGCTTGTGCTCTGCTTCAGTGTCTTCTTAGTTGTGAACTTCTGGGGGTCACCTGACAAAGGATTTCGATGGTGCTTCACCAAGGTTATATTTATTATGGGATGGTGGTTCGGGATGCTGCTTTGTCCTGTCTGTTCTCTGGAAAGGTTTTGTTATATAGTGATATAATGCTAACCCCCAAGTGTTTTGCAGATTTGGAAAACAAGCAGGGCTTGCTATAAAAGGAAACAACAACAAAAACCCAAAAGGCACCATACAAGGGTGGAAAAGGACACACCCAGAGTCAAGCTGCAGAGAAGACTCTGAAACCAGAGCAGCTGCCTGAAGGTTTAGACCAACTGAAGCACCTGGGAGGGACAGCGTTCAACCTGTTGATGGCCTGCAGGCTGTGCAGTGTGCTCCAAGTCTCCAGCTTTGTGAGCTGTCACCCATGCTGGGGTGGGCTTTGGTGATGCAGCTGTCTTCGAGTCATTTCTACTCAGGTAAGTAAGCCCTCACTCATATTCCTGTAAGTATCCCAATAAAATTCATTGATTCACAAAGTTGGACTTTGGTGGTATCTGTACTTTGGTCTGTCATCAGTTTCCTATCTGGGGTGAGTATACGTGTGTTGCATCTCCTAGGAAAAGTTTTGTCACACAACACCAGGGGAAGAAAAGTGTCAGCAATGACTCACTTCTTTCAACTAGGCCCCACCTTCTCGTTTTCACCATTCCCAATAATGCCATGAAATATGAGTCCATCAATGGATTGATCCGTTCCTTAGCTCAGAGTCCTTGAGATCTAAATATTTCTAGAAATTCCATCAAATTCAATGCTGGGACTGAAAATTATGGCCTAGTAGAGGCTCGGTGAGAAATCACCTACTAAGACACACCCTAGATTTATAGACTTGAGTGGAACAACAGTTGTCAGGAGCTGGGAAGAGGGGCAAAGGGTCACTAACAGATGGTTATCAAGTTTCCACTTAGCAAGGTGAGCATGCTCCACAAATACACTGCACCATTGGACTAATAACTGACAGTACCGTAACACATACCTAAAATGTCCTAGGGGGGAGATTTCATTAAATGTTCTTACCATAGCTCCGTAAGACTGATGACATAGTGAAAGGGGGACTGGAGTGATGGCTTAGGGGTGAAGAGCACTTGCTGTGCAAGCATAAGAATTTGATCTCACCATCCTAACCTGACATTGTACCTATGACTACAGTCCCAGCTCCAATGGCACAGAGACAGGGGCATTACTGGGGTTTTTTAGCTGCCAACCTCACTCAGAAAACTCAAGCCTCAGGTTCAGGGAAAACCCTACCTCAAAGGAATAGTCAGAGAGTGATAAAAGGAACACTGGACACCTTCCTTGGCCTCTGGGTGCATGCACAGGTGTGTGAACCCCGCCTCATACACCACACACAATAAAAGTATTCACACACAAGTAGGTGAGTGCCAAAGTGAGGGAATCCCTGTGCATGAAAAGGTCAACACTGCATTTCACTTAATAAGTAACAAAAACCAAATGTATAGTCAGTTGAAACACATCAGTTTTTCTGTTATCGAGGCAGTGGCAAGCTATGGGAAAAGAAATTTCTTAGCTCATTTTCTTTCAGATCTTAATTGGATTTATTTGTAATTCTAGAATTGGGCAGCAGTCTGGATTAAAAATGGTTCAGAACAAGCCGCTATACCACGTGGGGTGGCTGTATTTATAGTCACATCCCAGTTTGTTTATCAGGTGCACACATAAGCTCAATGTACTTAGGTAGTTTATCTAACAGCCTGAGGTAGTGGTTGGGGAAATGCCTACCCAGCTATGATGCACATGAATTACAACAACAACCAGCAAGACACAATAATGCTAAAGGCGCGATAGTGGTACACATGGCTTGATGGAAACCAACGACTCTCTAATTGGGCTTAAGATCTGCTCAACAAGAGGGAAATCTTATCTGGTACTAGAAACCTATCCAAACCACTCAGAGCTAGAGAAGTCATGGATCTTAGAGAACCCCATAACTACCACTTTACTAAACCGGTGCAATTCTTAATATATTCTAAATACTTGGCCTTATATCCATGTATGGTGTAGTTTCACTTCTCATCAAAGAAATTTCTCTCTAAAGACCACTTTAGAAAACCACATTCAGTCAAAATGCAGAGAACAAGAGATCATGTGGTGCCCAGCTTCAATGATACATCTATAACTCAACCCCTGTACCTGAAACTCAGGAATCATTGTGGAAGAGGGGGCAGAAAAAGTGTAAGAGCCAGAGACACAGGAAGTTTGCTGTGATGTATCTCCTAGAAATGCCAGAGAGGCAACACTCAGGAAGTCTTATCAACATGGCTACCTAAACAGGACATGAACAAGGATGACACTAACAGGCATGCTCACATGTTGGTGAGAAAGCTCAAGAGATTGCAACCTTAGACAAGGAACTAAGGGCAACTAAGTGTGAGAAATAGTCTTCCTTAGAAAAGAACACCCTCCATTTGTATTCAATACCAAGGGGGTAACCCTGAAATCACAAGTCAAATACATTCAAGTAACTTTATTTGGACTGAGCATGTTGTATTTATACATTTAAGTGTGTGTGTGTGTGTGTGTGTGTGTGTGTGTGTGTGTGTGTGTATAAGAATAATTAAAGAAGGAAAGGTCAGGAATTTGAGAGAGTACAAGGCTGGGAGGGCACATGAAATGATATGGAAGGAGGAAAAGGAAGAGGGGAAATGGTATAATTACAATTTTTAAAAAATAAAAAAGAGTCTGAGTTAGAAAAGTTCTATAACTATCTGTAAAGATTTTGAACTTTTTGAATAATTAAGTGAAAGCTAAAATGGAAGGCAAAGTCCCTAACGATATATACCCACCATATCGTGCTGCATTCTAGAATTAGAAAATTGGACTACTTCGTCGAGCATGTGGAAGAGACTATGGCCGTACCACCTAGAATGCACCTGGTGTCATCAGAATGTGCATAACAGCACTGCCAGCTCAGATACAGGAAAAGCTGGCTAATTCTGACCACAGTTCCCTGAAGAGTCTGGTGAGGGCAAACCTCACAGGTTTCCCTATGAGGCTGCCGTGTAAAAACCTTTGCAATTGCCTATGGTCAGGCCTGAAGGATCCTAGGATCTGGGCCTGGAACAAGACTTCATCTTCAGCCTTTGATTTTTCAAAGCACAATGGCGACACAGTCTCAACTGTCAGGGCTTCGAATGGGTAGTGTAGGGTTTTAAGGAGCTGGGTGAAGAGCCGGAACCTTTATTCCTTTTCCTGTTGCTATGATAAAACACCCTGTCAAAAGCAGCTTAAAAGAGGAAGGGTTTACTATGGTATAGTCCATCCTGCAGGGACTCAAGGCAGTAGGAACTCCAAAGAGCGGGTCACTGACATCTGTTGTCAGAGAAGAGCACAAAGAATGAATGTGGGCTCTTGTCCGGCTCTGCTTCTCCATTTTGTACAGTCTGGCACCCCTCCCTGTCCAGGGGATAGTTCCACCGACATTCAGGTGGGTCCTCCCACATCAACTAATGTAATCAAGATAGTCCTTTACAGGCATGCCCAGAGATCCATCTCCCTGGAGATTCTAGATCCTGACAGCTTTGACCCGTCCCGCATGTCCAGTCATTCAGGGTTCCAAAGGGGGGCTGCCTGAAAGAGTCATGGGTGAGAGAAAGAAAGGAGACCAAGCATCGAAAGAAAGGACAAGAGTCTCTCTGTGCAGTATCAAGGTCTCGATTTATTGGGGCTTAGAGTGGGTTTAAATAGCCCTGCAACAATAGAATTGGGGGGAATAATAGAAGGAACATCAGGTATTTGCTGGGACTGGAACATTCTTCTTGTCAGCCGGAACATCCAAGGAACGGTCTTCCTTGGAACAGCGAACAGAAAAGCCCCAGGCTCTTTCTCGGAACAGAAGTGGTTAGCAGTTCCACTTGGCCAAACCATGTCTAATTATAGGTTACAAGAGGCTCACAGAGCTGGCTTTAAGCCGCAAACTTAAAGGTCATTAAAAGGCTTACAAAAGTGGGCTTTAAGCCACGTAGTTTTGGGCCCACGGCCCCTTACACAGCTTGACGGCTGACAGGGCCATGTGAACCACAGTATAACCAGGCCTTCCTGGAGGATAGAGCACAATCACGGGCCCTAACTATTGCCAAGTCAAGGGAAGTTGGCTCTTCTGGGGTTATGTCAGAGAGGATATTCTTAAACTTGTTGATGGACTCTTCCATTTTGCAAATCTCCTTGGTCCAGGGCAAAATAAGATATTGTCAGTCGCATAGACCTCTCTTTGCCTGCAGAAAGCTAGAGATATGCAGTTACCTGACACACACAAAGAAGTTAGAGATGTGTTTATGTTTCTCAAAGTAAAGTAGTACCCTCAGTGATCAGTAAGGGTCAAAGACAATGAGTTCTAATTAAAAACACAAACAGTGCAAACATTCACTTGCAAACAAGAGAGGAAGTGTTTGGGTATTTGGGGATTACTCATGCCCTGTATGCGCACATTTCAGTGACAGGTGGATATACACAAGGCAAGTCTTTAATAAGATAAATCATCCCCAAGAGAACGTACATAATTATGTAAAAGTTAAGCAGCCAGAAGTCCTGGTGGACATAGTCTGAGTGGAATGGAAACGTTTATGTAAGATGGGGTACAGGAAGGCCTCCGCTACTGAGGTCAGAATTCCCCCAGTGGTATACGCTACTTCCTTCCCCCTGATATTTCCTTTGCCCCCAACTCACATAGGAGCAAGATGGCATCTACGAAGGTAGTTAGTGAATTTGGTGCCTCATAAGTGTGTAGGAGAGAACGGGGCAAGGGAGACTGATCTGACTCTCCATCCCTGTCTTAGGGTTTTTATTGCTGTGACCATGTGACAGCATGTGACACCATGATCATGACAACTCTAATAAAACATTTAATTGGGGCTTACTTACAGTTCCGAGATTCAGTCTATTATCATCATGATGGGGAGCATAGTGGCCTGCAGGCAGATGTGGTGCTGTAGTAGCTCAGAGTCCTACATCTCTCAGGCAACAGGAAGTCAACTGACACATTGAGTGGTATCTTAAGCATAGGAAACCTTAAAGCCCACCCCCACAGTGACATACTTCCTCCCACAAGGTGTACCCACTCCAACAAAGCCACACCTCCTAATAGTGCCACTCCTTGAGATTATGGGAGCCAATTACATTCAAACAACCACAGTTCCCAAACCATGACTCTTAGGTCCCAAAATGTTCAGCTCTACTGGCTGGGGGAAATTTTTTTCTTTAGACTATGAAATTAGTATGGATGGTCTCTTTTATCTGTCTGCCATGAAGATGAACTCTAATTTTGACTCAGTCGATTTTGTGACCCAACAAGTTTTTCTTCAGCACATTGGTTTTCTATCCCATGGGACTAACTTGGGCAGAGCAGCACAACCACCTTAAGGACAATGTTGAATTAGAAACCTCAAGGTGATGTCGATTTTTGAAGCTCTTGTGGGCAAAACATCTATGCTCTGCACCCGAGAGATAAGTGAAGGAGCAGCTTACTGTTGGGAACCAAAGATCTCAGAGCTTGGCATGAGATCCTAGGCCATTCTTGGCCAGCCACATAATTGTATATTAACCTTTACATAGCAGCTCCTTAGAACCTCAGCTCAAGAAACAACTTGACCCAGTCCTCCACCCACAGGCTCAGTCACCTAGGCAACCCTTCCCAGACCTCTTACTTATGAACTCTTTACCTTGCCAAACATCCTCTTTGTGGCTTCCTAATATCCTGCCTACACTAATACCTGGTGCACAAACAACCCATTTTATCCCTCCCCATATCCTGCTCTACTGACTATATAAGTTAGTCTGAGAAAAATAAAGTTTGCCACTTGATCAGAATCCTGTCTTGTGGCCATTCTTTCTGTGTCTCTTGTCCCCATTCCCTATCCCTGACTTTCTTGCCCCAGGTTGACGTCCTGCAGGTTGGGACACTTACTGTCCTCCAGGTAGGGTAATAGCTATTTTAGTCTTACATCTGTAGACAGATCTTTCTTTTGGGCCACTGGTTCACGAAAAATGACACAGAGACTTATTACTAGTTAGGAAAGCTCAGCCTATAGCTTTGGCTTGTCCCACTAACTCTTATTAACTAAATTAACCCATTTCTATTCATCTACATGTTGCCACAATGGCTTTTACCTCTCCTCCTGCATGTCTGTTCCATCTGTATCTACGGGTGACTCCACCTTTCTCCTTCCCAGAGCTCTCTCTGTCCAGAAGTCCCACCTATGTCTCTTGCCTAGCTATTGACTACTTAGCTTTTTATTAAGCCAGCCACAGTGACACATCTTTACATAGTGTAAAGGAATATTCCACAACATTTCCCCCTTTTTGTCTAAATAAAAAGAAAGGTTTTAACACAGTAACCGTATAAAATAAGAACAATCATCAGGGGCTGGAGAGATGGCTCAGCAGTTAAGAGCACTGACTGCTCTTCCAGAGGATCCATGTTCAATTCCCAGCACCCACATGGCAGTTAACAACTGTCTATAACTCCAAGATCTGACACCCTCACAGACATATATGCAGGCAAAACACCAATGTAAGTAAAATAAATTTTAAAAAAGAACAATTATCAGGTAAGAATTACATTTACAATGTCCAGACCATTTGCATTTGGCAAATTTAGAAAAAAATATTACATTATCTATCCTATAGTATTCCAAGTTTATATGTAAGCCATTTTTTTGTTATAACTTGTATTACCATCCTAAAAATATCTTTTTTAGATTTTTAAACATCATTACAGACAATTTAAGCTTTTATGGTTCTCAACCTTATAAACTTTACATCTTTCATGTAAGTTTCTTTTCTAAATTTGTTGACAAGGAAAACTGTAAAACTATAACCATACATTCTTCAACTCCATCAGAGACCCAAGAAGGAAAAGATATTACTTGAGTAAACAGGAAGTTCAGAGAAAACAACTTACAAAACTAAGGAATGACAGAAGCAGCTGGTTTCCTGGGACAGTCACCCAAGGTTCCTCTACAGACCTAGAATATCTGACAGATTTTCTTGTAAAGCAGGAATTCTGAAGGACTATCCTGTTTTGTCTTGGCAAAGTTTGGCAGTTGCTTTCTTTTGTGTCTTGCTTATCCAGTGTGGACAGCATACTGTCAGTAGCCAAGGCAAAGGCAGCCCCTTGCCCACATGGCTAGTTTTTGCCACAAAGAAAGCAAACTCCATATGGAGCTTCTTCAATCCCTATCATCCTTTTTTGAAGTAAATTGGTGCTGCCAGGAGCAGATGTGTCTCACTGTCATTGAAAATCATGTTATTAAAAACATTTTGAATGTCATATTCTGTAGGTCTTTGAAGTATTTGGAGAACACCTATGTCTCGAAAATGTATCTCTGTATGGCCTTGAAACCATACTTAACATGGCTATAAGTTTGATTGTTATAGGTGATTAACTACTACCTTGCATTTATTTATTATCCTAAGTAGTTTGTAATAATAGCTTTCAAGGACTAGAAGTTACATTACATTTTAAAATGAACTGCAGAGGTACAATACCTTAAACAAGAGTAGAACCATATATATAGCACGTTCTAACAAAAATAACCTTAAATTTGTACTAATATACAAAATTCCATACCAATGTAAAATATTTAGTTGTTCAAAAGATTCAACAATGCCGTATTTTCTAGACTGCTGTTTTCAGGCAGGGTGTGTGTGGCATCATCTCTAGGGGACTCTGAGAAAATTGAGATAATGGTCAAGGCCTTCGAAAACTAGACATAACATTTGTTGTCTAATTTCTGTGCAATGGGAAAGCAGAAAGCCAGGAGATAATGTAGTCCTGGCTGGAGTAGTCTATGAGGCTGGACCATCTCAACCAGCAGCTTTGAATCTGTTCTGGATATAGAACTCTGAGGAAACAGCAACAGAGGCAGTCTGAGAGGCTGGATCACCCACCCACTTTCATTGGTGTTATGTCCCCTTACTCTGAAAACACACAAATTTTCCAAGGTAACACACATATCTGTATTAACACAAGTATGGACTTCGAATTGTACATAAGCCAGACATAGGGTTTTTTTTGTTTTTGTTTTTTTATGTTTGAGCAGGTAAAATATATGTCACCTGTCTTGCAGTTTTTCTAGTATTATTTCTTTATGTCTGTAGCCAATATTTTCAGGGAATTCCTAAAGTATCTAGGCTGGTTTAGTTCAGCAGTCCCTTCCACAATCCAACATCTCTCAGCAGTTGTCATTCTCTGTTCATTAGCATTTCAAAAATTAAAAACTAACAAAGCACAGATAAGGTCCAAACTCCTTGTGATATAATATTTTACACCCTTATGTGGTTTACTTTTTTTTATTATATTACTTTACTCTTTTTTAAAGACTTTATTACTTTTAAACTATTTTTTTCTATGATTGTCTATGTGTTCTTTCTTCAGCATCTAAGCACATTTTAAAACATGCTGTACCCCATTTAGAGGTTTTTCTGTGTCTGGATCTGTCTTTACTGAGCATCTGCAGCCTCCCTGATTGCACGAGACAAATCTTAAACTGCTATGTTAGCTGCCAGTGCAGCTCAGCTTGGTGCATGGTGCTGGCGAGTGGTGCTGGCGGCTGACTTCAGCCACTAGGCAGTCTCTACACTGAGTGTACTCGAGAGACCTTAGTCAACAGGAAGCCCTGCCAGGAAGCCACGTTTGACTCTGTGTTTTGAATTTTTTTTTTTTTTTCTTTTTTGGCTTTCTTAGGCCTTATGTGGATATATGTGGCTGGATGTTGGGCGCCATCTGTTGTCAGTGTAAGCATTTCGACAGATCGGATGGGATGGACAGGGATAGATTCTGGCACTCGGGAGCCAAACAATACTGAGCGTCACAGCTTGGATGGAAAGGTATTCTGGAACTCAGGAGTCACAGAATACTGAGTGTTACAGCTCAGATGGAAAGGTATTCTGGTACTCAGGAACCAAGGAATACCACAGGTCACAGTAAGCATAGCAGTTTACAGCCCTACTTTAGGGAAAGGCTTCCCCAGTATATCAGCTCTGCTTCCAGCAGGACAGGGTTTCCCTGGCGAAATTGTTACATTTCTGCTCCAGTGCCTTGGAGAGCGAGTGTAACAACTTCAGTTAGCCAGGGGAAGGTTTCGCTGCTGCTCGGCTCCTCCCAGGGTCATCTCTGGTGGAAAGAAGGTCTCACCCAAACCTCATTCAAGAGATTTATTGGGAGGGAAGAATCCAAAAGAGTGGTTACCCTCTGCCAGGATCAGCAGGAACAGCCATAAGCTGAACAGACATGGGGCTTCTTAGGGGGTCGAATTTCTCCAGGGAGATTTTCAGGGTGGAGATTGGTCAGATTTCAATCCCCGAGTTCGGAATGGATAGATCTCCTGATCAGGAATTGGTTGGTTTTCTGCACAGTATATCAGCAGATTATAGGGTCAGATTTGGCTCTGGTTTCAGGGCCAAAGTGTGTTTATTTGGCTTCCTCAGGGTGTGTTTCTTTAGCTGGCTCTTCTTCCTTACAGTCAAACTTTTTTGTTGGGACCATCGACTACCCAGTAATGACATGGAGATATATATTAATTATGAAAGCTCGGGGGATAGCTTAGGTTTGTTTCTGCTGGGAATCTCCACTCTGTACTCGTCCCCAAATTCTAAATTGTGCCCAGATATTTATAGCTGGGAATTCTCTTTTGGTCCCACCTCTCTCTCTCTCCAGACTCTGGCTTCAGAAACCCCGCCATTAGTAGTTCCTCCTCGAAACTGCTCAAGATCATGTCTACAGGATATTTAAGACCCAGTCGGGCCGGTGTTGAAGCCACACGCCTTTAATCCCAGCACTCTATTGGCAGAGGCAGGCGGATCTCTGTGAGTTCGAGGCCAGCCTGGTCTCCAGAGCGAGTCCCAGGATAGGTTCCAAAGCTACCCAGAGAAACCCTGTCTCAAAAAACAAACAAAACAAAACAAAAACAAAAACAAAACAAAAAAAAGACTCAGTAGGGACCTGCCACGTGATTTCTCTTGCCTTTCCCAAGAGTCACCTGGGAGTTGCTTTGCTCATTTATTAAATCTGGTCTTATTAATTCGGCTGGATTTGGCTTATGGTATGGCAGAGAAACCCACAACCGGGGATTTTCAAAATACAAATCAACTTGGTGAGGAACCCATGTAAGACCCCCAGAAGCTCAGGCCTCCAGGACCATGGTCACCCCAATCACCAGGTGGAGTCAAAAGCTTGATGCAAACTGCATGAGGCTTTATTACAGTTGTTTAACGAGCTAACCCCATGTTAGCTCGGGTCTTTCATCCACCCACCATGGCGGATGGCTAGGAAAGACAGCTCGAAGCAGCTGCATAGAGATCTTGTAGGGCAGCATAAGGGGAGTGTCTAGGGGTACACACAGGCTCAGGATTGGTGTGCCTCTAGGCTTGGAGGGTTTGCCCTGTGTTGATTGGTCAACTGGTTGTTATGGCCCATAGGCCCTCCCAGGGTGGTTGCTATGCTCTGTATGTCATTGCTGTGCAGTTGTCCGTAAGGCACACCCAGAGCCATGAAGCATAGCGCCACCAGCTAACTTCTGATTGGTTCCTTGTCACGAGGCAGGCATCTGACCTCCTAGTGACTAAGGCAAGGTCACACAAGCACGTGTTTGGCTGTTATGGCTGCTGAAATGGGGAGCTGGTCCCTTCATTCCCCCATTTTTTTTTTTTTTAGAAATTCCAATCATGGAATTGCTGTTTCTCTAGCATCCCCATCAGGGAGTGAGAGATATTGGCATCCCCATGCAAGGGAGTTCCTTCTGATTTAGCATTTCAACCAGGGAAGATGGACAACATATTCTTTCCCATGCTACTTCCTGCTGACTTTGGGACGAAGTTAGGGACCCAGGAAGGCTGAAATGCTAGTCAAAAGCAAAAAAGGGAATTTAGGCAATGGGGATTCCATCAGGAGCTTCTGGTTGGCAGATTCTGTTGCAGAGACAGGAGGTGTCCACATCAGCTGGACTGGTTCACATCCACAGCAAGTCCAGGGCTCACAGTCTACTTAGGGACAGCCTGTAGTCAGCAACTGATATACTCAGATGTGTCTGCCAGAAGCAGAAACCTGTTTAAGACATGTTTAAACTAGGAACAGAAGTTAAAATTTATTTACTGAAGCCCACAGTGTAGAAAAAAAAGCAGATATCTGGATATCTGTTCAAACAGCAGGAACATATTTATAATTTTGGGTCCTAGCAAAAATACAGATTTGGGCTATAAGCATGTACATTTTTCTTCTGTCCAGAGAGCCAGGTGTGGATTGGACAGAGGTGCCTTTGGCCTGATGAAAAGCCCTTTAAGTTTATACTTAGATGACAACCAAATAAACCTAGAAACCTTGAGCTTGTGACTGAACAGTAGGTAGTCATTACTTTATCAGCTAACATGCTGACTATAGTCTTGTGGATCTGACTGTCTGATGCTGTCAAGCTGACAACTATTAATATTTCAGAGATCTGAGAAGGGTATATTTTATCTGAAGCTATTAAAAAGTGACAGAAGCCAGTTAGAAGCCAGTCCATATACAGTTAGTCATACCCAAGTCTCTCCATTATCGCTGGAGGCAGATGTCTCAAAGAACAGCAATCTTCACCAGGCCTATAAGGTGAGAGTGTTTTTTTCCTCTCTGTGGAAGAGGGACATGGAAAAGACTGACCTTGTTTTATCTAGGCAAAGGGGGTACAATCAATTTTCCAGTGTCCAGCAGCTTTGTCCACAGTCTCGGCCAGGTCCTGGTAGGTGCCAGGTATCACATCTGAGCATCTCGCTCACTGGTCCAGGTACAGGAACTGGGGTGTCTCATAATCTTCTTTGGAGACTTTGGGTCACTGTCAGGATCTGGCAGTCTGTCTGATATTATAAACTTTAAAGATAACAATTTAAATGCCATATTCTGCAGGTCTCTGAAGCATTAGAGGTCTGTCTGTCTGTTTTAGTTACTTGCCTTAAGCACACATTAAGCATACAGGTGGCTAGGCAAGGTCTTATTTCTGTAATTAATTTTCAGCCTGACTGTAACTGGTTTTAACTTAGTAAAATATTTGAAACTTAGCACAGCTGAATTTAAAACTGCATAGAGTTATCTTATATTTCTTAAACAGTAGCTACATGTACATATTTTAGCTGCTCGCTTAAACTTAAGTTCTTTCTGAGACAGAGTTTTTCTGTGGCTTTGGAGCCTGTCCTGGAATTCAATCTGCGGACCAGGCTGGCCTTGAACTCACAAAGATCCACCAGCTTCTGTCTCCCGAATGCTGGGATTAAAGGCATGTGCCACCAACCACATCAACTTAACTTCTTGTTAGACCCCTGGAAAACTCAGGTATCCGGGGTCCCAGGCCACGACCGTGGTCACCCCAATCGCCAGGCGGATTCGAGAGCTTGATGCAAACTGCACGAGGCTTTATTGTAATTTAATGAGCTAACCCCGTGTGAGCTCGGGTCTTTCACCCACCCGCTGTGGCGGATGGCTCGAAAAAAGATAGCTCGAACCCGATGCGTACTGATCTTATAGGGCAGAGTATGGGGAGTGTCTAGGGGTACACACAGGCTCACTATTGTTATACCCTCTAGGCTGGGAGGGCTTGCCCTGTGTTGATTGGCCAACTGGTTGTTATGGCCCATAGGCCCTCCCAGGGTGGTTGCTATGCTTTGCGTCATTGCTGTGTGCTTGTCCGTAAAGTACACCCAGGTTCGTAAAGCATAGCGCCACCACCTAACTTCTGATTGGTTCCTTGTCGAGGCAGGCATCTGATTTTCTAGTGACTAAGACAAGGTCATAGAGCACATGTTCGGCCGTTATGGCTGCCAAAAGGGAAGCTGGTCCCTTCATTCTGAAAACATAAACTGTAACATCTTATAATAGATTAACAGCTTTTATAAAACAAGAACTTTACATTGTCAGGCTTTGCTTAAAAAATGATTCTAAATTGAAGCTCTTTAAGCACAAACATTAATTAAAAAAAGACATTAAAAAACATAAACATTGCCGGGTGTTGGTGGCACAAGCCTTTAATCCCAGTACTTGGGAGGCAGAGACAGGTGGATCTCTGTGAGTTCCAGACCAGCCTGGTCTACAAGAGCTAGTTCCAGGACATCCTCCAAAGCCACAGAGAAACCCTGTCTCGAAAAACCAAAAAAAAAAAAAAAAAAAAAGCATAAACATTTAAAAAACTGATTTTAAAAAGAAATTTAAAATCCCTTAATGTCTTTCTGTAATATATAGAAGCATTAACAATTTAAATCTTAACTGAAAAAACTTGTTTCTAAGATGGTATCTCTAATTTCCATGCAGTCATCTTTAGTCAAAATGGTGGTTTACGTATCTTTTTTTCAACTTCAGTAAAATGGCTACCAGTCAGCCATGCGACCAGTTTGCCATGTGGCTGGCTACAAAATGGCGGTGACCTGCACCATTTGTTTTAGCTGTATGCTTGTAACAGAACTTAGATTATGCCAGGAAACAGATCATTTTAAAGCAAGTATACATAACTTACTTGAGAAATAAACAGGACTTTTTAAACAGAATTAACTTAATATAGTTAAAATTTTTAACTTATGTTACAAATTTTTAAAATTTACTATTTGTAGACATGAGAAACCATAGCAGTTTACATTTTTTCTCTGACATTTAACAACCTTTCCTCTGACCTTCTACAACTCGCTTTAATCCTTTATAACTTTCTATATACCTTTAGTTCATTTCTCTGATTTTCTTAGACATTCTTAGACAAATTTCTCTTTCCCTTTCCCTCTTTATTACTTTAGTCTCCTACATGCTCTCTCATTTCTCAGTCGACATAAAAACTCTTATCAAAGTCCTTTTTATAGCTATTAATAACTTTAAGGCTGTTTTTTTAGAACGTCTGGATCAGGCCAGATGGTTCACCCACCCCAGCTCCATGTGCTCAGGGCAGAGACCTGGCAGGGGGTGCTGCTGGTAATCCCAGACCCTCTGCCAATGCAGGGGGAAAAAGACCCCCTCGGTTTCCCTGCATACCACATGTGTGGAGCACAGAGAAGACCAGGCAGCTGAGCAAATGGTGGCATTGCAGCCATGTGCTCAGGGCAGGGAAACTCCTTCCATAAGCCAGGACCCACGGCAGGATGGCAGTTGTGGCAGAGACAACCTCACTTCACATGCCTCGTAGACCGGCAGGTGAGGATGGAAAAACAGACTCACCTACATCGGCCAGGCTCAGCTGTGAGGGCTGCAGCAATGGTTGGAGTTCAGAGTAGCAGCCTCAGTGGACTCCGACGCAGTACACTCTAACCCATGGCGCATGGCAGAGGAAGTTCTGTCCCATGCCACGTGCTCAGGGCAGCAAGAAAAGACCCCTGACTCATGCATGCCATGTGCGTGGGCAGTAGGGACAGAAAGAGATGCTTAACACACAGCACGAATGTGAAACTTGGACAGAACAAAATTAACAGAAGCAGCAGACCTGAAAACATAAAACTGACACACCACCAAAAAGCAGGCGGGTAGGTTGTGGACTGCAACACATCAGATAACACAGATAACAAACCTGCTCAACTGCCCAGTCACCCAGCCCATTCCAACCCTCCAAACTTTACAGAAACCGTACAGAAACAAAGACAGAAGAAAGCTACCTAGTGTGGCGACATATGACTCAATGAAAGGGGGTGTCGTGGTGGATCCTGAATTGAAAACCAATGATGAAAACACAGAGACAGAATAGACAGAAAAGAACAGACGCTAATCCAATCCGTCCTCGCTGCTTATAAGGCAATGTCGCCGGGAAGACAGGCAGCAGAACCGGGTGACAGAACCAGGCGGCTACAATCACTGCTAACTGAGGAGGGGCCAAGCGTCCTTGGCCCCCGTCCGTACCTCCTGGGTGTCCTCAGGGAAGCAGTCTGTGATCCTCCGGGCACATCTGCCGATCACAGTTGAGGTGGAATCTGGGGATGGGGGTAGTTAGTATGGAGACAGACACAAACAGCAAAAACAGAAGGACAGACACAACAGACAGGACAAACCGCATGGCAGACCAAAATACAGACATGGCACCAAACCAAAATTGCAAACAACCCTTGGACTTTCATCCAGGGCAGGACCAAGGGGTCTCAGGACACGTCTGCCTCTGAGGCATGTCTGCTTTCCCTATGGTCCAAATCAAACCACTCTCGGACTTTAGTCCAGGGTGGGACTTCAGAGTCTCAGGACATGTCTGTCTCCCCCTGAGGTCCAAATTACCAAATACAAGTCCTGCGCAGGCACAGATCAAATTCAAGTCATGGCACCAAACCAACAAAACAGCAAGAGACATAACAAGACACATTATCAAACATGGACATAACATTGAACATATAAGTTGCGAGCTCGATCGATCTTACCTCCAAGATCGAATCCACTCAGGTGAGGGGTGGTTGCAAATCCAGGACGAGCCCCCAAATGTAAGATCCCCAGAAACTCAGGCCTCCAGGATCTCAGCCCAGGATTGAGATCACTCCAATCACCAGGTGGATTCGAGAGCTTGATGTAAACTGCATGAGGCTTTATTATAGTTGTTTAATGAGCTAACCCCATGTTAGCTCGGGTCTTTCATCCACCCACCATGGCGGATGGCTAGGAAAGACAGCTCAAAGCAGCTGCATAGAGATCTTGTAGGGCAGCATAAGGGGAGTGTCTAGGGGTATGCACAGGCTCAGGATTGGTGTGGCTCCAGGCTTGGAGGGCTTGCCCTGTGTTGATTGGTCAACTGGTTGTTATGGCCCATAGACCCTCCCAGGGTGGTTGCTATGCTCTGTATGTCATTGCTGTGCAGTTGTCCGTAAGGCACACCCAGAGCCATGAAGCATAGCGCCACCAGCTAACTTCTGATTGGTTCCTTGTCACGAGGCAGGCATCTGACCTCCTAGTGACTAAGGCAAGGTCACACAAGCATGTGTTCGGCTGTTATGGCTGCCGAAATGGGGAGCTGGTCCCTTCAATGACAAGATACCTGTGTTTGGTCTTTATTACCACTGGGTTGCTGGGAGTTTCCAGGCCCATGCACCCCTACTCAGGCAGAACCTCATGGCTGTCGTGGCTTGGAGCTGACAATGTTCTACCTTATTATAGCTAAGGAATTGGGTATGGTTAAAAATCTGTAACACAAGTTAACTTATAAGTGGTAACTCCAAATTGAAACTGCTCTGGAAAACACCGCATGGACAGCCACCATTTTGACTAAGGATGGAGAAGGGAGGTCATATGACTTCACCGACATCTTGAATAAAGGTGACCACATGGAGTGTCCCCACCAAGGAGACATTACATCTCCAATATATTTTAGGACACAATATATTTCTGTATGATAATTCTTATTCTGTCCTATAAACAAGATTTATGAAAGATAGGATTTAAAGCAATGTTGGTTTACTGAAGTAAATTGTTTTACAATGTTAAAACTTGGTTTTGCCTTTTACAGACTTTGATTATGCTCTATGTCTTAGGACCACAGCTGAACACCAGAGACTAAGAGATTCCTATTTTATGATGCAGCCAGACGACGACCTAAACAGTCTGACAAAGGGTCTCTCCTTATCTAAAGTCTATCCAGGCTAACCAAGGTCAATTAAAAAAAATATATGCCTAACCTTCTTGCTTTTTACTAACATTGGTAAGCTGTAGCTAATTTGGTAAACTGAATCATACAGAAATCTGTTATGTCCTATAATGTTGTGCTAAGACATACAAGTTCGCCATCAGTTATCTCATAAAGGATCAACTTCTTTGATATGTCCAGATTTATCTTATATATATGTTCTCCAAGTTAAGCCTAAGTAACATTTGTTTAATTTAAATATACCTAACAGATAATGATCCTCGGATTTTCAAAAGCCTCATAGATCTGAGACTATGGCATTTTAATAATAATAAAAAAGCTCATAATAGAGACACACCAACTCCTGGCAGCATCCTGTATCTCCTCCAAGGGAGATGGGTGGCCACAGAAGAGCTTCTACTTGGAGCTTGCCTTAAACGTAGCAGATCCAGCGATGTAGTGGAGAACTATTTTGTACCTTAATGGCTGCCAAGGCCCTGTCCAGACTGTGAACAAGCAGAACACCCGGGAATTGATTACCCCACTTTGCCAAGATAAGGTAGACCAATATACCCAAATTTCTACTCCACAGAAAAGTCTGTCAGGTCTCCTGGGCTTTGCAGCTGAAGACTGATACTGTCTTGACAGCCACGGAGAGATCTGGGGTGGCTGCCTGGGTAGCTGGAAAGCTGTCTTACTTCTCACTCAGGTTAAATGCATTCTTCTCAAATCTGATGGTGTTTGATGACTATGGTACTGACAAATACACCAGTTTAACAGCTCTCCCCCAGGATCACCAAGGCTACAAACACGTTGGTAGCTCATTAGTTAGGTTTCCTGTTAAAAATACAGATAGATTCGCCTCGTTCACAGGCTTCATAGTACAGGATAAACAGGTTTCAGATGTCACTTCAGAGGTTCAGTTTTAGCATTGATAAATGTAGTTTTGATAAACTGATAGAGCACTGGCTACAACTAGTTTTCAGAAGTTCTTAAAAGACTGTGGATTTTACTGGTTCCGGCTTTTAGGACTGCAAATAAAGTCCTTTTCAGCATTACTGCATTGTCTCCAGCCACATATGACAGAACTTTGCTAAAATGCCAACTCCTCCCATCTGAAACAGGTTAGCATTAAAGGGGGTAGGGAACTCTGCAGGTGTGTTCAACTCCATCCTCCTCCACTCCCTCAACCTCTTTTGTTCAGTGAATTTCCTCTGGTTGTCTTTTGTTTGTTTGTTTTTGTTTCCTGAGACAGGGTTTCTCTGTATAACAGCCCTGGCTCTTCTGACACTCATTTTGTAGATCAGGCTGGCCTCCAACTCACAGAGATCCACCTGTCTCTGCCCAAGTGCTGGCATTAAAGGCGTGCACATCACCACCTGGCTTCCTCTGGTTGTCTTCTAAGTATAGACTTAAAGTTGTGTTTCATCAGGCTAAAACCAGGCCCTAGGAAAAATGTTCATAACTTTTAACCCAAAGCCACAGTCTTTTACTATGACACCAATGTATAAATCCAGATGTTTTACAGGTACCTGCATGTTCTGGGGAATGAGTTCTACGACTGCATCAAGAAATCTGTTCTGGTGGATCAATCTCTAGACAGGTCTACTCCTGCTAGACATTTGCCAAGCCCAACCTGCAGAGAGTTCTCCAGGTATACCAGCCCCTGCACCAGCTCTGAAGACATCAGCCAAGAACACTAACTGGGCGAGTACTGGCAAGTTGACTTCACCCACGTGTGCACTCATAAAGGCTCAATTTTCTCTTAACTCTTATGACACCTTTAAGGATGGATGGAGGCATTTTCCTACCTCCAGGGAAACAGCAGATGTGATGACTCAGGCACTCCTGGAATGCACCATCCCTCCAGGTTTTGGTGTGCCAATCCACTCCCCCCGCCATCTCCTGGGACATCAGCACTGACACCACCCCTCCAAGCTCAAGCAGACACCAATCTAGCAACTGGGACCTGGTTTTCCAAGATGTCCCAATAAAAGGCACATCTGCTCTTGGATCTTGTGCATTCATCTTTGTCATTCACCCTTGCCTCTTCTGTACAACCAGGGCACATCTCTGTTCCATTCTTTCTGGCAGTCTTTACTCTTCCCACTGCTAACCCCATTCATAGGGCCAGTGTTAATAATCTATTTATTCTCAAAGCAACCTGCCTTCTCTGCCTCCTCAAGATCCCGGTTCCTGAGGTCTCCAGGATGGCAGTTAACTGAATGCTTCTACACTTATACCTCCCATGAACATGAGCCCAGCCACTCCCTCCCCACATCGTCCCTTGCCAACAGGAAGTAGCCAGACATGAACCAGCGCCCATGCATACCCCAAAAGGTTGAGATGTTGGGACTCTCACTCTGGTCTCACTCCTCCATTCCAGACCCCACCTAGAGGTTTAGCTGGGAACTCCACTTTGGCCCCACCTCTGTCTCTCTAGACCCTGCCTTTAGAAAGCCCGCATTCACAGCTCCACCCCTGAGATACTGGGGACCATGCCTACAGCGTATTTAAGACCCTGTCCATAGACTTGCCATGTGATTTCTCTCCTGCCTTTACTGAGAGTCACCTAGGAGTTGCTTTGCTCTGTTTATTAAACCTCGTCTTATTAATTTTGCTGGATTTGGCTTATTGCATTGGTGGAGAAACCCCCAAATGGGGGATTTTCAAAATACTCATCACTAGCTAGTTCTTAAAACTTAACCCATTCCTATTCATTTACTTTCTTCCTCCTGGCTTTATTACCTCATCTCCATATTGCCCATGCTGCTTGCTGTGTATCTCCTAGCATCTCCACCTTCTTTCAGTGTTCTCTCTGCCCTGAAAATCCTGCCTAGCTATTGTCTGTTTAGCTCTTTATAAAACCAATCACAGTGGCACATCTTCACACAGTGTAAAGGAATATTCCACAGCACTCATCTGTTGTGTGATATTTTGTTTGTGTTATAACAAATAAAGCTTGCCTGGGGATCAGAGGGTGGAGCTAGCCACTAGTTTACCAGAGATCTAGAGGTCTGTACAGACAGGAGACAGGAAGTAATAAGGTAGGGTGTAGACAGGATCCCAGCCCCCTTTTGGTCTGAGATTTGGGAGAGGTAAGAAGTGAGTATGGCTGCTCCTTTACTTCTCTGATATTCCTGCTTTTACTCTGCTATCTGACTCTGGGTTTTTACTGATAAGACTAATTAGGCTCATGCTTCACTAATCTGTGAGACTCCAGAATGGGACTCAAAGGGATAGGAGGGTCTCTAGGAATTCCTTGCATCAAAAGGCTGTACTATTATGTACTATTAGAGGAAGGGTTGCACGACCTGATCAAATGTGCAGTGCAGATGATTTATACCTTTCGGGACACTGAGACCCAGACTGCTTGCCTGGCATGTGTCGTCCATGATGGCATCGTTTTGTTTATTCTCACCAGTCATTTGACCCCGACCTTTAATTGCTCACTAGAGTATTCAATCACACTGGCCATTGTGGGGTGGGATAGACTATGGAACATCTATCATATCCTTTGTGGTTGGCCCATTAATATGTGTCTTGAACCACAAATCTGGGGACTTTGCCAGATGACTTTCATGCCTGGGAACCTTCCAGGGAACATCTGGATTTTGTTGCCGGCAGACTGGTCTGGCCTTACTAGCTTTCACTGGTTTTGGTGTTGTGGTTTGGTGAAATGTCTGCCATGAGCATTTAGTCTCAAGCTGTTGGTGCTACCTGGACAAGCTGTGACAGTGAGCCCCTGGGAGCAGCCTGGTCCCTAGCCTAGTCCCATTTCCTGATTACACAGGTGGTATGACCAGCCAGCCTCCTGCTTCAGCTGCCACGCCTTTCCTGTCATGATGGTCTATTCCTTGGACTGTAAGGCAGAATAGACTCTTCCTTAAATGGCTTCTTCTTGTGTATGTTGTCACAGCAATATGAAGCAGTGTACCCGGCAATAGCAGGAACAAACAGAAGCCTCACACTCTACCCTTCCCACTTCCTCAATGCAGACCAAAGGACAAGAAGGGTGGCCTGCTACCATTCCAGTCTGGAGTGAGGCATGGATCTGAAACCTGGTTATTCTCACCCCCACCCCTCGCGTGTGTGCGTGTGTGTGCGTGTATGTGTGTGTGTGTGTGTGTGTGTGTTGTGTGTGTGTGTGTGTGTATGTGGTCCCTGATGGGGTGTGACTCATGGCTCTTTTCCTGCTAGATTCCTGCCAGGTTACTGCCCCACCCTGGTCTTTTGATTTTGTTTTTCTTTATCCATATTTTAAAACATAGGCTTATTAGTAATCTTGAATCTTCTAATGTCTCATCCTGGAAGATATGGGATTAAAAATACACCCAGAAAGCCAGGCATTGGTGGCACACACCTTTAATCCCAACACTCAGGAGGCAGAGGCAGGCAGATCTGGGTGAGTTCGAGGCCAGCCTAGAGCGAGTTCCAGAACAGCCTCCAAAGTCACAGAGAAACCCTGTCTCGAAAAAAAAAATACACCCAGAGCAAGCCTGGCCTTGGTGTCACAAGCTTGTAATCCCAGCTACTTGGGAGACAGAGGGAGAAGGATATTAAGCCAAGGCCAGCTGAAACAACTTAACCAACATTACATTTCAAAATACAATTTTAGGGGTCTGGAGAGATGGCTTGGTGGGTAAGAGAGATTGCTGTGCAAGCACTGTGATCTAAGTTCAGATCTCCAGCACACAGGTGGAAAGCATGGCCTGTGACCCTGACAATGGGACCAGGACTAGCTGCATGGCCTGTGGCTCTGACATTGGGATGGGGACAGACTGCTTGGCCTGTGACCCTGACACCGGGATAGGAACAGATTGCATGGCCTGTGACCCTGACACTGTGACAGGGACTGGCTGTATGGCCTATGGATCCAGCACTGTGATAGGGACTATCTGCATGGCCTATGATCCTGACACTGGGATGGGGACTGGTTGCATGGCCTATGATCCTGACACTGGGGTGGGGACTGGCTGCATGGCCTGTGATCCTGACACTGGGATTGGGACAGATTGCATGGCCTGTGGCCCTGACACTGAGACAGGGGTCTGTACAAAGATGGGAGGCTTACTGGGCATTGCTGACTACCAGTCTTGCTGGGAAACAAACAAACAAAGGAAAAGTAGTGAGCTTCCAGGGTTAGTGAGAGACCCCGTATCAAGGGAACAAGGGGGAGAGCAATAGAGAAAGACACCCAATATCCTCTGGCCTTCACACACACTTGTCCATGCATGCACACACACCTGTACACCACACACATACATTCTAAAAAATCCATAAAGGGTCTGTGAATGTAGCTTACCTCGCTGCCTGGGGTGAACCCTAGCATAGGGTGTATGTGTGTGTACAGAGGAGACAAGCAGGACACAAGGTCCCTGGCCGGTTAGCCCTTTACTTCCTACCTCTCTCAGACATGCTATGGTCGTTGACTTATTCCCAGAGGATGTGGTTTTCTTAGGACTAGAAGACCTTCCTCTTCTCCTCCACCCCTCTAAGTTTAGACAACTTCTTACTCTGTAGCTCATTTTAAATTGTTGCTCATCGCATGGCTGACTCCAAACCCTAAGTGTTGTGGAAGGGAGCTAGTATGTGGCAGTACATGGATTTTAGTCCATATGTCTATTAGATGTCCTGGGCTCCATAATCCTGGCTCAGTGCTGCAAAACACAGATTGCTATGAATTCCTAGAACATGGCTAGGAACCAGGGCTTTCCCTCTTTTGTGTGCACTTCCCTAACACTTGTGACCCCTCAAGAACAACCCTAAAATAGGATCTTGGCGTGTGTGTGTGTGTGTGTGTGTGTGTGTGTGTGTGTGTGTGTGTGTGTTGGAGTCCCTGAGTTCAGTACTGAGTTTAGACCACTGCACACAAGTAAAATTTTTCTTTCAGATGTCATTTGAAGGTCTAACTTTACAGTTTGAAGGATTTCCAGGGGGTAGTTCTGGCTCCCTTGCTGGTAGTTTGGTGCACAGTATGAAATCCCTTTCTTCAGAGAGGTTGGAAATTGAAATTGGGCATTGGCTCCTCCTGTGTGTGTGTGTGTGTGTGTGTGTGTGTGTGTGTGTGTGTGTGTGTGTGTGTGTTATTTTCTTTCATTGTCTACTGTAGCCCTGGCTGACCCAGGTCTACAGTTCTAATCTCCCTGCCTTTACCTCCCCGAGTGCTGAGATTACAAGCATGCACCATGCATCCAACCGGTTTACCCATCTGGGTTTACAAGCTGTAGGGTTTCTGCAGGGCAAGCAAACACTCCACCCCACACCCACAGCCCCATCCTGTCTCAGGAAGAGGGAGCGAGAGGTGGGGACAATGAGGAAGTGTCCTCAAGAATTGGCGGGAGTTCGTAAGGCGGGGAACAGTGAGGTAGCAGCCTATAGCTAATGATCAACTCAGCATCTGGGGGATGAGTCATTTCTATTCTCTGGGTAGTTTCGCTTAGCTATTTCAGTTGCTAGTTTTTCTTCCTCTTGGTGAAGGCTGGAGCCTGCCGGTCTGCGGAGGGCCCTAGACTGGCTCTCCTTCCCTGACCTAGGGTGATCAGGTTTTAAAACCTGCCTTCTTGGAATCGCTGGTAGAGCGTCACCTGGACGCGTGGGAACGGGAAGTAAGCGCAGCCCTGGAGCCACGAACGCGGCCTGGAGCCCCTGAAAGCAAAAGCTAGCAGCGGCCTGTGGCAGGCTTCGTCCCTGAAGCCGCTCGCCCGGGGCCCCGGAGCTGTGATCCGCAAGCTCGGGAACTGTGGCCCGCGAGACCCGGACCTGTGATCGGCGGCGAGCAGGGACTCTACGAACAGGTGAGTGCAGCACTGCGGCCTCGGTCCACTCCCACCAGCCGGCCACGCGGGCGGCCGCTGCTTCGGTGACGATCTAGCGTGCCGTTTCCCGAAACACAGCCGCTGAGGTGCCTCCCTCGCCGGCAGGACCCTCAGCGACTTTCTTGTCACCTCTCCAGGAAATTTCATACAACTTCCTAGGCTTACTTTCTTTTTCAGCCTGAAGCTGAGCTTATCATTCGGTGACATCACCTTGCGGAGTCTTCCCGCCTCTGCTGCGTGTCCTCCTGCCTTTTATGCTCCTCCCAACTCTTAAAAGACACCTCCCCACCTTAATAACCCCAAGTTCTCTCTCCATTTCTCCCCTCCCCCAGTCTCCCTCTCTCCCTTCTCCCCTCCCTCCTACTATCTTGAACTTTTGAAGTTCGGATTTTCCAACTCTGCACTTAAAACAACAACAGCAATAACAACACACACACACACACACACTCACACACACACACACACACACCTATGACCCGTAAAGTCTCAATATGCCTTAAGCAGTTTCAACAGGTGTTAGCAATTATCGCATAGTCATATTTCTATTTCTTTTTAAAAAAGGGAGCCCTCCATGTTCCTTCTGCTTGGTTAGGTCTCAGTCTTTTTCTTTACAACATGATTTATTGCCGAGCGGTGGTGGCACATGCCTTTAGTTCCAGCACTTCAATCTCACTGAGCTCGAGGCCAGCCTGGTCTACAGAGCGAGTTCCAGGACAGGCTCCATAGCTACAGAGAAACCCTTTCTCGAAAAACAAAACAAAACAAAACAAAATTTTATTTCTATTTTTATTTTATGTCTATGAGTGTTTTGCCTGCGTGCATGTATGTGCACTTGGTGTGTGTGTGTGTGTGGGGGGGCACAGATTCCCCTGGAACTGGAGTTACAGACATTTTAAGAGACCATGTGGGTGCTGGGAAAGACACATGGCAAGACTGGTGAGTGCTCTTAAACTGCTGAGCCCTGTCTCCAGTCCCAACAAATTTATTTTTAGAAATAGGGTAGTGATCAAATTAGGATGATCAACACTCATTTCTTACAAATCCTATTTAAAGAGACAAAACAACTCAAATGTGGACACAGGGGTTGCTGGTTGTGGTTATGTGTCTTCTGTGTCTTCACTCAGGAGAGAGATGACCCCCTAACACCAGGTCATTCAGGTGGTGTTTGATTTTGTCCACTAATGCCACAATAAGAAAATCAAATCCTGTTTGTGGCTAAATCTACTCCAGGAACTAATATGACTTCTCCAGCAGCTATATAGTTGTTTTTTTTTTTTTTTTGAAAATTTTAATAGGAAAGTGGATATCTTCTTGCTTTATTCAGCATTTCCCAGGCTTACTGACTCGTTTGCTATACCGTCCTATGCTTTCATGGACTCGGTGCCCATTAGGGAACTTCATGTTCATAGCCATTGCCCCTTTGCAGGGTTTCTTTTCATTGATGATTTTTAGGCTGTTGGTTTAGGTTCAGTTATTACCATGAAAGCTGCAGTTGCTGCCCCCAGGAAACTCATGGTCTTGGACAGGAAGTTCTCAGGAATGAATGGGCCAGAACTGGGGTAGAGGTTGTGTAGGATTCGGGGGAAACCATAGCAAGTCCTAGAGTGGATTGAGACACAAACAAGATTTGATTCTGTTACTGTGGTCTCTTGCCCAGGTTCTTGGGCAGAATCAAACGCCAGATAAAGGTACTGATGTCATGGGGTGGGTCACCTTTACCCAGACCTCTTGGATGTAGAGGCACTTGCTGACCTCTTATTAATCATCTCAACTGTGAAGTTGGGGCTCTTTACTGTGAAAACTTACAGTCTATATTAGATAGCAGAAAACACAGTTTCAAAGTTCTTTTTCTTCTTTTAACACTAGAAAACATTTTAACCAATTTCATAGCAGGGAGCGTATGTGTTTGTTCATGTGGTGAAGGGCCAGGGTTTGTCTTTGGGTGAGATTGCTGTAGGAAGCCTTTGGTTTTAGAGTTCTTTAAGGAGCTGTAATTGGAAACTGTTGAATTGAGACCAAAGACAGCATCCGTGTGTAACAGAGTTAGCTGTGGGAGTTGGAAAACCCTCAAAGCTTAGGACTTCGGTCCCATCAGAGGTGTTACCAGTAATTATGGAGTGAAAACATATTGCACTTATAATGGCTAACCCAGAAAAAGCTTTAAAACCCTGAAAAATAGGAGCCCAGCAGTGGTGGCACACACCTTTAATGCCAGTACTAGGGAAGCAGAGTAGGCAGATCTCTGTGAGTTAAAGGCCAGCCTGATCTACAGAGTGAGTTCCAAGACAACCAGGGCTGTTACTCATAGAAACCCTGTCTTGAAAAACCAAAAATAAATAGATAGATAGATAAAAAATAAAAAAATTGTGAAATAGGAAAAGAAAGCGCTGAAATATAAAAAGGACAATAACAGTGACACTGGCTTATTTCTTAAGCCCATTTGCTTGGACATCCTTTTTTACCCATTCACATTTAAGGCAGTGTTTGTTACTTTGATGTTGAAGTGCTTTTTTTTTTTTTTGTCGGCAACAAATAGATGGATCCTGGTTTTGGTTTATTTATTTATTTTTTTAATCCAATCTTTTAAATTGTGATACTGGGACCACTAGTATTCAGAATTATTATTGAAAGGTGTTGCTCAACAAGTATGCCCAACGGTTGCCCAAGTGAGACCTCATGAAACTAAAATGCTTCCGTATAGTAAAGGAAATGTTAACTGGGCAAAGAAACAGGCATACAGAATGGGAGAAAAAAATCTTTACACACTGTGTATCTGACAAAGCATTGGCATCTAGACTATACAAAGAACTAAAATAGTAAGCAATATGAATGGAAAAAACCCAGTTAACAAATGAGCTAATGGAATGAACAGGTGGTTCTCAAAAGATGAAATACAGCTTGACTAAGGGGGCAAAAGCACTTGCCATCAAGCCAGACAACCTTAGTTCCATCCCTAGAACACAAACCATGGAAGAGGACAGACTTCCAAAAGTTGTCTCCTGACTTCCACAAGTGGCAAGGATGCTCCTCACTCTCAAATAAACAAACAAATGGTTAAAAAAAATTACAAATAGCTAAAATCCGTGAAGAAATGCTCCACTTTACTAGCCATCAGAGAAGTGTGAATTAAAGTACATTGAGATTCCACTATATCCCTATTAGAATAGCAGTCATTAAGATAACAAATAACAACAAATGCTCCAAAGAAATTAGATAAAAGGGACCCTTCTACCATTCTGATGGGACTGTAAGCTGGGCTGGCCTCTGGAAAATCAACATTGAGGTTGTTCCAAAAATTAACAATAGATCTACCATGCAACCCAGCTGCAGGTATGCACAGGACTAAGTCAACATATCATGGAGACATTTGCATATCCATAGTTATTCACAAGAGCTAAATTATGGAACCAACCCGACAATTATAAGCAGAGGAATGGATTAGGAAAATGTGGCATTTTACACACACACACACACACACACACACACACACACACACACACACACCAATCACACAAACAGAAATTTTCAGCCACAAAGAAAAGAGTATTTAATTACTTATTTAGATATTCAAAATCTTGCATAAAAAAATAAAATCCACCTGGGCAGTGACAGTACACGCCTTTAGTCCCAGTACTTGGGAGGCAGAGGCAGGTGGATCCCTGTGTTTGAGGCCAGCTGGGTCTACAGATCGAGTTCTAGGACAGCCACGCTACACAGAGAAACCCTGTCTCCAAAAACCAAAACCAACCAACCAACAAAAAAAAAAAAAAAAAAAAAAAAAAAAAAAAAAAAAAAAAAAGAAAAAGAAAGAAAGAAAGAAAGAAAGAAAAGACAATTATTTGCAGGAAAATGGACAAAAACTGAGATAATCATATTAAGTAAACTGAGCCAATCTCAGAAAGACAAATGTCATTTGCTTTTATCATTTGTGGTTCCTAGATTTTATATAGTTACATAAACTGGTGAGTACGGCATGAACGTAGAAGTGAAACTATCTTGAGAGTGGGGGACAAAGGAACTAACAGGAGATCCTCAGCATACCCGAGGTCAGCCCTCTTCCTCCTGCCTTCTGTACCGCCTGTGCCAGGAGAGCAGGAAGTAGACAAGGTCTAGCCTCCAGGTCTGGGTTTCCCTCTGCCTGCCACACACTCCAGAGAAGGGGCTTGGGAGCCAAGTGCCCTTGGTGAAGACCTCGCTCGGGTTTGTTTCTGATAAGGTCAGTTGAACTTTTAAGGGGGAAGGATCATGATTCTAGAACTTTCTAGGTTTCCGTGGGATCTGGAGTCCACATGGCTGTAGAGGGATTCAGGGTTTGAATACTGGAAGGGAAGCCAGGAGCTTTATCTATGTGGGTAGCTGCCCGCTGCCCTCTGTGGGCCTTCTGCCACCCCACCCCACCCGACCCCATAGACGTGCTTCTGGTGTTTCTGGAACACAGCAAGTACAGCCGTCTATTGGAAGGCACCTCCTTGAAGAGAAACCAAAATTTTAAAATTTCAACTGACTTGGCCGCTCCATTTCCTGATCCACTTACCTGCCCCCACATTTTCTGATATACACATGCAAACCCCAAACACAAACACTATCTTAGCGATCTGAATATAAATACACACACACCCACACACCCACACACACACACACACTGCAGTCCACCGAACTACCTCTCCAGCCTATCATTTCTCTTAAAAAAGAAACAGGACCGTCCGGAGAACGAAACAGTAAGGAAGGAGAGATAAAAACTCAGAAATCTGTACTGGCAGCGAGGTTAGACGTCTTACACTTAACGTTTAATTAGAAAATGATGGCGTTGGCTGTATATTTTATTGAGGTTTGACTGCCTTTGCTGGTATGTATGGAACACCTGCCTACAGAGGCTTCGTGGTAGGATCTTGGAGAGGCAGAGCTTGGTTAGAGCCCCACTTCCCGGAGCTCCCTTGCCTGGTGGCAGAGGTGTCACTAACAGTTACACTTGGCCTGAGAGAGCCTTTGGATGACTGTAAACTTTTATCCCTGGAAAGTCCTAGCAAGTTGCATTTTATGCTCCCACCCGGCATATTGGAGGTAGTTCTCTAAGTGGAAATAGTTCTCTAAGTCACGGGAGGAGCGGGCTGTGCCTATTATTCAAGGAAGGATAGTGATTAGACAGTCAACTGAGGCACGTGGCAGAGCCCGAGTGAGCTTCCGCTCTAAGGTAGACTACTCCTTGCTCCTCAATGGTGGGCCAGCCACATTCAAGGAACAGCTTTTTCCCGTTTTTCTTTTTTTCACTTTTAATATTTCTGAAAATTTTGATTATTTGAAAATATGATTATTTGTTTTTCTGTTGCATCTAATAGTAAATAGAATAAAATAGTATATCTTTTTATGAGTGTGTGTGTGTGTGTGTGTGTGTGTGTGTGTGTGTGTGTGTTTTCTTCATGTGCTTTCTATCTGGGGTTTTTGCTGGACTGGAACTCACCAAGCAGCCAGGATAGGTTGGCTGGTATTACAAAAATTCTATGTTTTTATGGTGTGTGCTGTTGAAGCCCTTGAGTGACACATGGGAATCTGAGCCCATGTCAGACTAGGTGATCTAAGTTGTGACTTAAGGCAGTAGTAAAATGAAGTCTTCTTGTAAAATGAATTAAGAGAAATGTTGTATGCTGATATGGATGCTTCTGAACACTTACAAGTCATAACAGACATTTACTTCCATTGAAAGATTATAGGTCATACATATATAAAATATTAAATGCTCTTGTATATTATAGTGTGCAAGCATATTTAATGAGATTATTTGACGGCAATAATAGCACATATACATGATATGACCAACTTCTCAAATTTATTTATACTTACACACTTAGGCAGAAATGTGAATAAATTTCAGCACAAAATGCCAAATGTAAACAGAGAATTATTTCAAAGTGTTAGGATTTAAAAGATTTTTATGCTTTTCTATACTTTCTCTGTGAGGTGTTTCCAGGAACAGAAGAACATAGCAGCAAGCATTATTTAAAAAACACTAACAATGGTAATTTCCTGTGAGTTCAGTCTAGGTCCCATAAAAAAAAAAAAAAAAAAAAAAAAAAAAAAAAAAAAAAAAAAAAAAAAAAAAAAAACGAGACCACAGGTAGTCTCTGTAGTCTCTGTTCTTACAGAGCAGGCAGTCTAGCAGCAGTTTTTTTTTTTTTTTTTTTATGTCTCTTAAATTCCACGAAACTGATTGCTTTTGGGATGCTATGACTAGAAAAACATGTGTGACCTAAACAAAAACAGCCAAATAAGACTGAATGTTGTGGGCCATGGAGTGTCTTAGGAAGCTAAGAAAAGTGCCTGTTAACAGTTAGGACTTGTTTGTTACATTATTGCCAAGGTGATGAAATGAGTGAGTTGTGATGTGCACAGGGCCAGAGGCCAGTCACATTATGTCAAAGCTCACTGTCATAGTGGCCTCAGATAAAAATGGGTGGGTGCTTTTGTTTTGTTTTTCTGTAAGAAAATGCTGTTAAAAAGACATGAACGTGGGAAGGAAACTTGTGAGGAAGAGGGAGGGTGACAAGGATAAACATATGTACACCTATGAAATGGTCAAAGAACATGCTTAACCAATTAAAACAATTACAAGCTTTAAAATAAGAGAAAATATTGTTGAATATGTGACAACTGAAAAGGCTTATTAATGTAATTTCTTGATCTTGTAATATTACTTACAGGAAAATATCCTAAGGACATAGGAGTACATTCAGAAATTTGAACTTTCAAACCATCCTAAATTTAATAAGGCTGAGTCTGGAGAGATGGCTCAGTGGTTAAGAGCACTGACTGGTCTTCCAGAGAACCCAGGTTCAATTTCCAGCACCCACATGGCAGCCCATAACTGTCTGTAACTTCAAGATCTGACACCCTCACACAGACATACATGCAGAGAAAACACCAATGCACATAAAAATAAATTATTTTTAAAAATCGATAAGGCCTGGTTATGTGAATTATGTCCATATGGTAGATACCTTATGGATATTAAAATCTGTGCTATAAAGAAAAAAAAGATATCCAAAAGTACTTTAAATATTATAGTGGGAAAATAAGTATGGATAAAATATTTTGGTAGAAGCCAGGCAGTGGTAGCTCACGCCTTTGATCCCTGCACTTGGGAGGCAGAGGCAGGCTGATCTCTGTGAGTTTGAGGCCAGCCTGGTCTACAGAGAGAGTTCCAGAATAGCCAAGGCTAAACAGAAAAACTCTGTCTAAACACATACACACACACACACTCTTTATATATCATATATAAAATATAAAGTATATATATTGTATATATTTTCACCATATATATGGTAAAAAAGCAGTAAAATACTACTATATGTTTATTTTTGATTGGTGGAATTACAGGGAACTTTAATCTTTATTGTAAATATTTTTCTAAAATAAATAATTACTTTCATCAGAAAAAATAAAGGAAAGAAGGAAGTCTTCTTTTCCTTGTGAATTTTTCCATTAAATGGGATTTTAACAGAGATTGAACTTCTTTAAAATTTTAAGGGGGTAGGGACCAGTTTCTGATCTCTTTGCTGAATGGCTTCTTCTGGATGTTAATCCTGATGCCTCTTTCTCTCCTACTCTCTGGCCATACCTGGATTATTTTTTGCAAAATATTTTACTTATTAAAGAAAAGATTTTTTTTGATTTTTAATGACTTTTAGGTTTTCTTTTCTATTTACTTTTACCACTGCATGATCATTTACACATTTTACCTTAATTTTATTTGTTTGTTTGTTTTGTTTTTTCGATACAGGGTTTCTCTGTATAGCCTTAGTTGTCATGTAACTCACTCTGTATGTCCAGCTGGCCTTGAACTCACAGAGATCCGCCTACCTCTGCCTCTCGAGGGCTGGAATAAAAGGCGTGAGCCACCATCGCCAGGCTTATTTTATTTTTGTGAGGTGGTGACATAGTTCAGCTGGTAAGGTTGCTGGGTGAGCAGGCCTGGCGATCTGAGTTTGATCCCTGGAACCATGTAAAGAGTGCAGGGAGAGAACCAATAATACACAGTTGTCTTCTGACCCCATGAGTGCAGGTTGCCATGCACGTGTGCTCGCACAGAGCTGTTTAAAGGGTCAACTCATGGATCCATTACTCGGTCCCTCCCTCCATCCATCTGTCCCACTGTCCCTCCCTTCTCTCTCTGGGCCTCCTTCCTTTTGTTGGAACCTGGTATGCTGCTCCCGCCCCCTGATAATGGGTGGAACTCACTCATATTGGCATTCAGGCAGATACTTAGGCAGCTCAAAAAGGCCCTGTGTTGCGTGGCCACTTCATGGCTACTTCACATGTTACAGGGCTGCATAAGGACTCAGTACCCATGTGCAAGCATCCCCTTTTAAGCGTGTACTTCTACATTTTCTCTCTCTCTCTCTCTCTCTCTCTCTCTCTCTCTCTCTCTCTCTCTTCTCTCTCTCTCTTTCTTTTTTCTCTGTTTCTGATGGTTGACCACTAATACTCTTCTTACTGTCTCTCTTACCTTCCTCGCCCTCTCTGTCTCTCTTTACTTTTCTGTCTCTCTTGTCTCTCCCACTCCCGCCCTCTTCCCCGCGCCCCCCCCCCCCATACGATTAATGTAGTCTCTAAGGTTGGTGTTCCATCGCGCCGGTTTCTTTTTATTTTTCTAATTTTTAAGCTTTTATACAGGAACACCACTTTTGAAGTTTGAGCAATTCTTCTCAAACAGTGTCTTTAAGAGCCCAGTCAAGTTTGCTGTTCTTTGTCTAGTATGTTTGGGTCATTCTTCCTGTGAGTTACTTTGTCTTTTGGGGGGAGTCTACAGAGACTGTCCTCGTCGTGGCTTTTGCGATTACTTCGATTACTTCGTGTCTTTGGGAAGGACATGTGTGCTCTCCTGAGAGAGGTGTGTGTGTGTGCAGCTACAATCTGTCACCCGCTCTGTCAATTCACTCTTCAGGTTTCTATGAGAGATGTGTGAGCTGCTGCTGTTTGGGGGGAAGGCAAGTTTCCAGTTCTCTCAAGAACTTGGGTTCTAATACTTTTTTTTTTTTTTAAGAGCATTTCAGGTGCTGGTGCCTGCTCTGAGAGGTACTTCCTGCCCTGCCCTGGACTTCCCAGAAGTCCACATTCTGTCTTCCACCTCATACAGCCTTTAACACATGAACACACCCAGTCAGTATTCCTTTTCATTTTCATATTCTCTCTCCTCCCTCCCTTCCCCCCCACTTTATTTTTTTTCTAAGGCAGAGTCTCACACTATTAGTTATAGTAGTTAAGGATAGCCTGGAATTTACCTACTCCCTAGATGGCCCCAAACTACGGTGATTCTCTTGCCTCAGCCTCTTGACAACTGAACTGTATGGGTAAGCCACTATATAGGCTTCCAAGACAGCACTTTCATTCTTTTTTTTTTTTTTTTTTTTTTTTTTTTTTTTTTGGTTTTTGAGACAGGGTTTGTCTGTGGCTTTGGAGGCTGTCCTGGAACTAGCTCTTGTAGACCAGGCTGGTCTCGAACTCACAGAAATCCTCTGCCTCTGCCTCTGCCTCTGCCTCTGCCTCCCAAGTGCTGGGATTAAAGGCATGCGCCACCACAGCCCGGCTTGCACTTTCATTTACAAAAATAATATCTGCATATATTACCCTGAAATCTATAGAACTTCCCTAATTTCACTTTTAGTTTTTACAGAATATCTCTGAAAAATCTACTGCATTGCTCTGAATATTATTAAAAAGCAGATGTGTGATTTTTTTTTTGTTTTATTGTATTTGTTTTTCACTTTTATCAACACAGCTTGGATACTGTGGAATGTAGCGCCGAGGGCTGCAGGCCATGCTTCGAGTCTAGCCAGTCCGCCACTGGAGTGCACTGAGCTCTTCAAGGCTACATTTCACACACTTGCTTAGTTGAACACGTATGCTTCCATTGAGAGGGGATTCTTGATTATGTGTAAGTGTGTGTGTCTGTGTGGGCATGTATGCGTGAGTGGAGATGCCTGCAGAAGGCAGAGGAACATGTCAGGTCCCGGGAGCTGGAGTTACAGGTAGTTGTGAGCCACCTGATGTGGGTGCTGGGAACTGAACTCACTTTTGAAAGAGCTTCCAGTGTTCTTAACTGCTAAGCCATTTCTCTAGCCCCAGTAGGGGACTCTTATGTAAGGAATGGGATTATCAGTTTGTTCCCTTGTGTGCCTAGGAATTCTTGTTTGTTGTTACTTTGAACTTGTAACTGTTAAGTGCTGGCCAGGTTTCAAATGCCTTTCTTTAAACACACACACACACACACACACACACACAGCAACAACAAACAAAACACAAAATAGAACAAAGACTCCCAGTACACTTGTGACTCCATGCCTCATGCCTGTTTCTTTTTTAAAAAATAAAATTTTTATTTTATTTTATGATATGGGTGGGTTTTATTTTGTGTTGTTGTTTTTTTTTTAATTTTATTTTATGTGTGTCTGTGCACCATGCCTGGTGCTACCAGAGGCCAGAAGAAGAGGTCAGATCCTCTGAAACTGGAGTTAAGTTTTGAGCAACCCTGTGGGTGCTGGGAACCATACACTAGTTCTCTAAAAGAGCAGCCAGTATTCCTAACCACTGAACCATCTCTTCAGACCCTTAAAATGCCTTTCTTGCCGGGCGTTGGTGGCACACGCCTTTAATCCCAGCACTCGGGAGGCAGAGGCAGGCGGATCTCTGTGAGTTCGAGACCAGCCTGGTCTCCAGAGCGAGTGCCAGGATAGGCTCCAAAGCTACACAGAGAAACCCTGTCTCAAAAACCAAAATGCCTTTCTTAGGTAAAAGGATTTTTCATGGTAATTGGTCAATTTTGCAGTGAAAGATCCAGGGTCCAAAAACTTTGGGAATCAAATGCTAAGTGGATTCTTCAAAATGCTGATCGTGTTTTCTAAATCAAAAAAACTTGCTTAAATGACCTAATCTAGAGCTCAAAAAAGCAAAAGGGGGGCTGGAGAGATGGCTTAGAGATTAGGAGCACTGGCTGCTCTTCCAGAGGTCCTGAGTTCAATTCCCAGCAACCACTTGGTGGCTCACAACCATCCATAATGAGATCTGGTGCCCTCTTCTGGCATGCAAGCATACGTGGAGGCAGAATGTTGTATACTAAATAAATAAATAAATAAATAAATAAATAAACTCTAAAAAAAAAAAAGCAAAAGGAAGTTTTGCTTCATAATTCCAATTGTAATAATACATTAAGAAAAGAGAGAGAGAAGACCTGTAAGATGGCTAATCAGGTAAAAGTGCTTGCTGTGCCAGGCTGGTACCTGAGCTCTATCCCCAGAACCTGTGTAAAGGTGAAAGGAGAGAACACGTCCCACAGAGTTATTCTCTGACCATCACATATGCCTATAACTCACCTCTCTCTCTCTCTCTCTCTCTCTCTCTCTCTCTCTCTCTCTCACACACACACACACACACACACACACACTAATAATGGATTCAGTTTAACTTTAAAAAGGGTAATAATCAAGGATATGTAGAAGATGCAAAAAGTGTCTGAGTGTGGTGTTACTCTAACAATGGATATGTGGATGTACTGGTCATGGCACACATCTTTCATCCCAGCACTTGGAAGGCTGAGGCAAGAAGACTGGCATAGTGCACAGTGAATTCCAGGCCAAGCTGAGCTACATAATAGGATCTCTCTTTCCCTCCCTCCCTCCCTCCCTCCCTCTCTCCTCCTCCCTCCCTCCCTCCCTCCCTCCCTCCCTCTCCCCTGCCTCCCTCCCTCTCTCCCTCCCTCCCTTCCTCTGTCTTTCTTCTTCCTTCCTTCCTTCCTTCTTTTCTTCTTTCCTTCCTTTTGTTTTTTGAGGTAGGGTTTCTCTGTATAGCGCTGGCTGTCCTAGAACTCACTCTAGGACCAGGCTGGCCTTGAACTCAGAGATCCACCTGCCTCTGCCTCTGAGTGTTGAGATCAAGGGCGTGTGCCACCACTGCCTGGTACAGGACCTGTTTCAAAAAGTGAAAACAAAGAGCAAAAACAATGATACAGACTATTGTTTCTAGGAAGTCTCACTATATCTACATGCAATGAATAAAGAAACATAAAAATGTACTTCGTAGAGCATTATTGTTTATTATGAATATCAAGTGAATAAAACCCCAACAATGGGTGTGCATATCGATATATGTAGTATGATTCTAGTTTTTTTAATCCCTGTATCCTTGTGTGTGAATGTGTAAGTGGCATGTGATTGTAATAATGTGGCCATATTTTAATTTATTGTATTTTGGCATTTTACACACAGAAGTCAACAGTTTCTAGACCCAAGGAGGGGAAAGGCACTTCTGAAAGAAAAACTATAAGTCTTTTGGGCTATTAAAAAAGAAGGAGGAGCCGCTTGGGAGGTGGTGGAGCACGCCTTTAATCCCAGCACTCGGGAGGCAGAGGCAGGCGGATCTCTGTGAGATTGAGGCCAACCTGGTCTACAAAGCTACACAGAGAAACCCTGTCTCAGGAAAAAAAAAAAAGAATAATAAAAAAATAAAAAATGGGAAAACTACCGTAATGTGAAAATTTAAAAATGAATATATTTTACTTATTATTTATCTATGTGTTTGTTTGTTTTGATGTTTTGAGACAGTCTTGCTGTATAGACCTAACTGCCTGGGACTGCTATGTGGACCAAGTAAACTTTAAACTTTCGGTCAATCCTCTTGCTTCTGAATATTCAGTGCTGGTATTACAGGATGAGTGACCATACCCAGCTAAAAATATTCTTATTTTAACATCAACTGTGTATTGGAAAGCCATAGGTGCATTCTGTCAGTCACTGTCTCTGAGTGCTGGCTCAGCTTAGTATTTTCAGTCACAAATATTCAAGAAGGACTGGTTAAGTTCTTAAGGCTCAGAAACAATTCTCTTTGTTGTAGGGGAGGAGACAGCTTTTGTGGATAGAGGTTTCTGTTCTGCCTGGTCCCGAAGCCCTTTAGTCCCAAATAAACACACAGTGGCTTATATTAATTATAAAATATTTGGCCAATGGCTCAGGCTTCTTATTGGCTAGCTCTCTCTTAATTATTAGCCCGTTTCTATTAAACTCTGTATTGCAATGAGGCTGTGGCTTACTTGTAATGCTCTGGCATATTACTCCTTTGACGGCTACATGGCATCTCCCTGGGACTCTCCTCTTGTCTTTCCTTTTCACAGAATTTTCCTAGTCTGGTAGCCCCACCTATACTTCCTGCCTGGTTCCTGGCTAATCAGCATTTATTCATCAGCTGATAAGAGAAACATATATTCACAACATACAGAAGGACATCCCCCATCAGGTTTGAGGTTAAGGAGAAGGGCAGTGTCTGAGATGCCATGGTAGTGATGGGGCTGTGTTGGAACAGAAAGGTTTTCTAGTTGAAGGGTCTCAGACAGTCTCCATCAAGACTTACCTCTCGAGGGCAAGGCATCTCTTGAGTAAGACAAGGAGCGCCTCAGCTGAGGATAGGACTGCTACTTCCAAATGAACGTCCACAGCTCTCAACCCAATAGGAGAAGTAAGGCGAGGAAAGCATCCACTATCCCAGGTCTTGAGTGTTTGGGTCTCCTTCTGGCTAGTTTTTAATGTCAACTTGACACGAGCTAGAGTCAGTTTTGAAGAGGGAACCTCAATTGAGAAACCCGGATTGGCCATGGGCAGGCCCGTGGTGCATTTTCTTGATTGATGTATTGATGTTGAAAGGGCCCAGATCTCTATGGGAAGTACCACTGCTGGACTGATGGTCTTGGGTGCTACATGAAGGCAGGTGGAGCAAACCATGAGGAGGAGGCCAGTAAGCAGCACTCCTCCATAACATCTGCAGTGGTTCCCACCCTGACTTCCCTGGATGATGGAGTCTACAAGCTGTAAGATTAAATCAACCCTTTCCTCTCCAAGTTACTTTTGGTCATGTTTTATCACAGCAGTAGACACTAACTGAGCCAGGCCCTGTGACCAGGCTTTGTCTTTCTTGGGGGTTGGCATGTTTTTGGTGTTTATTAGTAGGTGAGCATTATTCGATATCACCTAAGAGTCTCAACGTCAGGAGATAGGTAGCCTTTCTACTCCTCACTTTACACACAAAGACTCTTGCAATACTTCTAGCAGCTTCCCAAGGCAGAGTGGCCTATGGCACAGCCAGGCTTTGATCAAGGTGGAGCCCATGTTCCTAGCCATGACACTTGTTGTCCTTGTATAGAGTTGCTCTACTGAAGTCTGTGTCTGTCCAGTTTGCCTCTACTTTTTGCATGCCCCTTTTCTTCAAGAACTGCTTTTCTAGCCAACTCCCCAAAGGTCTCTTGCCTGTAGGAACCCCTATTCCCAAGACTGTTACTGCACCAAGTGGAGACCGTCTGACCAGTGACTCTCTGTGTATCCACCTCCCTCCAAAAAGCTCCTGAGAAGTAGGAACTTGTTGTTTTCTTTCCCATTATTCTCCATTTCTTCCCTCCAAAGTGTCTGGAACATGGTAGATGCAATTAGTACTTGACAAGAAACAAGCTTGTAGATGGCACTTTACTTCCTCACTTGATCATGGTATCGTGTGTTGACCTAGGTCACCACTCTCCTGCCTCTTGAAAGGAATGGATTTCAGAAACTGTCTTTACAAGATTGCTGAAAACCTGGATAGCAGTGAACTGGCTGCCCTCAAGTTTCTGTGCTTGGACTACATCCCACAGAAGAAGCAGGAGCCCATCAAGGATGCCCTGATGCTATTTCAGGTACTGCAGGAAAAGGGACTGTTGGAGGAAGACAATCTGTCCTTCCTGAAGGAGCTGATTTTCCTCATCAATCGGCTGGACCTGCTGAGCAACACCCTAAACAGCAGCAAGGAGGAGATGGTGAGGGAGCTGCAGGTTCCAGACAAAGCCCAGGTTTCTGCCTACAGGTGGGTAGAAGTGCCAGGAGCATGGGCTGAAAGGGTGTGACTTTGGATGCTGCTGCTGCGGTCTATATTGTGAGGTGACTGGCCAGTCTCTGGGCTGAATATATAACTCAGAGAAAAATGCGGAAGCCGTAAAATCATTTGTTTTCATGCAGCATGGCACAGAAGGGGACTACTGGGGAGGAGAAGGGATTTGGCTGCAGAAGGATAAGACAGGGAAATGTGTGCCGGTGGAGTGGGTGTGTGGGTGTGTGTATGATCAAAGCCCTATGCGTGCCAGTTACTTTCCTGTTGTTGTGGTAAAATGCCATGAACAAAATTAATTTATAGAAGAAGAGTGTAGTTTGTCTTTCTGATTACACCTTTTTTTTTGGACCACCAGCCCCCAAATAGTGACATAGAGACTTACTGTTAATTAGGAAAGCTTGACCTTAGCTTGGGCTTGTTCCCAACTAGCTCATGTAATTTAAATTAGCCTGTTTCTATTAATCTACATTGGCAAATTTGGAGAAAATACTCTTATCTATCCTATCTTGATGAATCCAAAACTTTTACCTAAACCACTTTCTATCATAACTTGTATTACCAGCCTAAAAATTATCCTTTTAAACCTTAAAACATTTTCTTAAACAACTAAGCCTTTATGTTTCTCAACCTTTATAAACTTTACATCTCTTTTGTAACTTTCTTTTTTGAATTTGGTAGCAAAGAAAGCGGTAAAACTCTAACCATCTAGTCTAACCATCAGAGACCTGTGGAGGATAAAATATTACCTAAGTAATCAGGAAATGCAGAGCAAACAACTTCAAAACTATAGAAATGACAGAAACAGCTGGCCTCCTGGAAAGTCACCCAAATTTCCCCTGCAGCATTGTAGCATCCATCTCCTAGAAATATATGATGGACTTTTTCTGTGAGGCAGGAATTTTGAAGAACTGTCCTACCTTGTTTTGGCAAAGTTTGGCAGTTGCCATCTTTTGTGGCCTGCTTGTCCAGTTTGGACAGCACGCTGTCAGCAGTCGAGTGAAGGGCAGCTTCTTGTCCAGTGACTAACTTTGTCACAAATGAAAGCACACTCCATATAGAGGTTCTTCAATGCCCATCATCTTCTCAGATGTAGATTGGTGCTGCCAGGAGCAAATGTATCTCACTGTTACGAAAAGCCTTATGTTATTAAAACAAATTAAATGTCATATTCAGTTGGTCTCTGAAGTGTTTGAAGATCAACTATCTGTCTAGAATATATCTCTGTATGACCTTGAAAACTTATCTCTAACATGACTACAAGTTTGGTTGTTATAGATGGCTAACTACTAACCTGTATTTCTTAATTATCCTAAATAGTTTATAATAATAGTTTTCAAAGACTAGAACTTTATATTACAGTTTTAAATGAGCTGCATAGGTACAATACCTTACACTATGTTGAAACAAAAATAACCTTAAATTTGTATCAATATACAAAAATACCTTAAACAAGAGTAGAAACATAGGAATATGTTATAACAAAATAACCTTAAATTTGTATCAATATACAAAAATACATACCAATGTAAAATATTTGAGATTAATAGTTCTTTTAGCTTAAAAGTAGATTTCAATAATCTACCCTTTTATCCTATTATTCCTATATCTCCCTTTTTCTTTTCAAAAAGATATCCCTGAATCTAACTTCCTTTGCTTAGTTTTTTTCCCTGACCACGACCCCTCTAAACAACAGCAAGCATCCACAACCCATCAAATGACTAAAAGCCACCCACCCCACCTCTAGGGAATGTGGGCATTGTGTTCTTAAGATTACTTCCTATTGTCTGGGGGTGACAGCATCTTTAGGGTACCCTGAGAAAATTGGCATAATGGTCAAGTCCTGGGAGAGCTAGCTGTTGTCCAGTCTGGGTATGATGAGAAAGTGCAGAGCTTATCTGAAATCCTGGCTGGAGTCATCTGTGAGGCTGTACCATCTCAGCTAGCAGCTTTGAAGTTGTTATGGATGCATATTTTTGAGGAAACTGTAACAGAGGCATTCTGAGAGGCTGGATCACCTGTGCTACTTACTTACCTTTATTTGTCTCTTGTCTTTTTTCTTCTGAAAACACACAAAGGTAGCATGCGTGAGCATGAGCTGCATAGGTACAATACCTTACACTATGTTGAAACAAAAATAACCTTAAATTTGTATCAATATACAAAAATACCTTAAACAAGAGTAGAAACATAGGAATATGTTATAACAAAATAACCTTAAATTTGTATCAATATACCTTACAAGTATGGAATATGTGGTGTGCACAAATCAGCTAAAGATGATTCTCTGTTCTATGCTTGATCATGTAAAAGACATCTGTTAACTTTGTAAGTTCCTTTGGACTACATAACCAAACAGTAACATAAATCTCCTTCCATGCCACATGAAAGGATGGCATGTGATAATAAGTCATAAGGGCTCTGTAGCTAAGATTTATAATGTCTCAGCCTATCTCAGAGCTGTTCCCATATAGAGGGACCAGCACATACATCATCTGTCTTGTAGATTTTCTTTGGTTTCCTCCTTTATGTCTGCAGTCAAGATTTTCAAGAGGCCTCCCTTGGTCAAATCTGAACTTTATTTTGAAGGAATCCATAACTTTTTATTTCATGTGGAAACAAAGGCACAACCTCTCCCCCAACACAACACATTTCCTGATTTCCATTCTGATGTTAAAGATCTCCTTAAAATATATAGACTGGTTTAATTCAGCAGTTTTCATAATCCAATGCTCTTAGCAGCTGTTGTTTTATTTTCCTTCATACAAACTTTTGAGTTTTTCTGACTTATTTTTTTCCAAACGTTTAAAGATTTACTTATTTTTATTTTTAATTACGTGTCTGTATTTGGGTATGTCTATGTGAGTACAGATGCCCTCAGGGGCTAGAAACCTTGGCTCTCCTGTAACTGGAGTTACAGCTGGTTGGGAGCTACCTGATTTGGATGCCAGAATTGAACTCTGGTCCTCTGCAAGAGTGTCGTGTGCTCCTAACTGCTGAGCTACATCTTCATCCCAAGTTTTGGTGACTTCTAAAACATCCTTTTGTTTATTTACTTGGCAAGTATTTTCCAAGGTCTTAAATGTGTTTATAAATAATCTTCTGTGGTGTTTTGAAAGAAAATGGCTCTAAAGGGAGTGGCACTATTAGGAGATGTGGCTTTGTTGGAATAAGTGTGGCCTTGTTGGAGGAAGTTAACTGTGATAGTGGGCTTTAAGGTCTGCTTTGCTCAAGCTACACACAGCGAGACAGTTCACCTCCTATTGCCTGTGGATCAGGATGCAGCACTCTCAGATCCTTCTCCAGCACCTTGTCTGCCTGCATGATCTCAGGTCGCATCATGATGGTCACAGACTAAACCTCTGAAACTGTGAGCCACCCCAATTAAATGTTTTCCTTTCTAAGAGTTGCCATGGTCGTCTTGCCTCTTCACAGCAATAGAAACCCTGAGGCAGCGTCTGTCACTTACTGAACTCTTAGTGTGCTGCCTAACTGTTTGGGCAATGATGTGTGTTGTTCATATGTGATGTTGGTCCTGGGAGATTATGCTACCTCACTAGTGGTGTCTTAGTGCTCTTAGTTTAAGAGCACATTGTGATGTTCACAAAATGAAGAAATCCGTTGATGAGGATCTCAGAATGTGCACCTGCCTTTAAGTGACATGTGACTGTAGTTCATGGAAACTTATGTAATTCACAGCTGTCTGTGGGGTAGATATGTATTTAGCTTCTATCTACAGATGAGCAAAGAATTGCGCAACACATCTAAAATTACAGAGTTCAAACATTGCATCTCACAAATATCAGGCTAATGGAAATGAAAAAGGCTTGGGCCAGGCTGTCAGGGGGCTTGGGTGGTTTTTTTGTTTGTTTGTTTCTGTTTTTTATGACAGGGCTTCTCAGTGTAGCCGTGGCTGTCCTGGAACTTGCTCTGCAGACCAGGCTGGCCTCGAACTCACAGGGGTCCACCTGCCTCTGCCTCTGGAGTGCACCACCACCACCACCTGGCATCTTGGGTGGTTTATAGACAGACTGTTGTAATATGTGAGTTGTCTTTCTGGGGGGAAAAATGAAGGTTCAGTGAGAGAACAGAGCCCCAAGCACTCTTGGGCAATGTGGTGTGATTGCAGGGGGCAGTGGACAAGGGAATGCAGGGTGGGGAGAACCCAGGGCGGTTGGTTGTGTTGAGAGCTTCAGGACCTTTGGTATTGCTGATTGGAACGGTGTGTGTGTGTGTGTATGTTCAGAGTACCTTGTATTCTAGAACCAAATGTTTAGCCTTCTTCCTGAAGGAAATAGCTTGGACATTGACCAGGATTCTTAGAAGGGAATCAGTTCTGATGTGCACTGTGGAGAACATGATTCCCCCAAATCATCTCCCCTGGATCTTGATTTTATAACAGCCTAAGAGCAGCATGATTGTTTTAGCTGAAGTTAGTTGGAAGACAAAGGTGATGGGACTTTGCTCAGAGTGGGCTGGTTGGCTTGACTCGGTAGATTTTCATCACTATCCAGCCTTTTCCTGAGGTTCACCAGTCAGGCATAGTTGGCTGTTTTAAGGAGGCCCTGGGAGTGGGGCCTGCGGTTAACTCTGTGCAGCGATGGGAATGATCTAGGGCGTGTTTCTAAAGTGTCTCCATTTCCTACCACAGGGTCATGCTCTTTAAGCTCTCAGAAGAAGTGACCAAGTCAGAATTGAAATCTTTTAAGTTTTTTTTGAATGAAGAGATTCCTAAATGTAAGCTGTATGATGATAACTCGGTAAGACCTGGTATGTCCTTGAGATGGGTCACCACTGGTGGATCTGAGATCAGAGGGGACTGTTCTGCCAACAACAAACTGTATTCAAGGTTGTTTCCACTTGTTTGTTTGTGCTTTCATTTGTTTGTTTGAGACATGGTATCATTAGCCCAGGTTGAACCCAAACCTGCAATATAGCCAAGGATGGCCTTAAACTTCTGGTCTTCCTGTCTTCACCTCTTGGGTGAGGGATTACTGGCATGTGGCACCACTCTCAGTTTCTGTGGTTCCAGGATGGAATTCAACAGCTTTTGCATGATAGGCAAGCACTCTACCAGCTGAGCTATACCTTAGTCCCCATGTTCTCACTTCTTACCTGGGGAAAGTAAAGTAGTGAGGCAGGGTAGTAGTTATTTATGGCTTTGATGCCTTGACACTGTAAAGTGCTACTACTCAGCCATGGGGCAGACCCAGGAGACAGAGTAGGCAAGTTGGGCAGTGCCACAATACATGGGACCAAGCAGGGCCAGGGAGGAAATGCAGCCTGGGGTCACATCTTCCTCACCTCTGCTGCTTTTGAAATGTCACGTTTGCTTGTTTGTTTGTTCCCCCAGTGTGTGGTATGTGTCTTTATGAGTAGGTTGTATGATGTATGTGTCTGTGTCTACATGCTGTGTATATTGTGTGTGTGCTTCTTTTTTCTTCTAATACATTATTTAATATCTTACTATGTTACCTCTCTCTAATATACTCAGTGCCTCAGTGACAATAATGTCATCCAGGCCCCCACAGGAACTACAGTGGGGAAATGAATACACAGTTTGCCTATAATAAGCCCACTCCAACTTCCCTTCTGTTTTTAGGTTTCCTTTTTATTAATTTTTTTACATTCCAATCCCAGTTCCCTCTCCTTCCTCTCCTCCCGGGCACCTCCCATCTGCTCCTCAGACAGGGTAAGGCCTCCCCTAGGAAGTCTACTAAGTCTGTCTCATCATCTCACTGAGGTGGGATCAAGGCACCACCTACCCGCTTCCCTGTGTCTAGGTTAAGCAAGGAATCTCTCCATATAGAACGGCTCTACTAAGTCAGTTTGTACATTAGAGTTAGATCTTGGATCACTGCCAGTGGCCTCATATACTGTCCCAGTCACACCATTGTCAGGGAGTCTAGTTCAGTCTTATGCAGGTTCCCCATTTGTCAGACCTGAATCAGTGATCTCTCACTAGCTCGGGTCAGCTGATTCTGTGGGTTTCCCCATCATGGTCTTGACTCCTTTGTTCATATTATAGCTCCTCCCTCACTCGAGGAGCTTGGCCCAATGGTTAGTTGTGGATTTCTGCATCTGCTTCCATCTGTTTCTGGAAGAGGGTTCTAGCTTCTCTGGCGTTGTGGATTGTAGGCTGGGTATCTTTTGCTTTATGTCTGGTATCCACTTATGAGTGAGTACACACTACATTTGTCTTTCTGGGTCTGGGTTACCTCACTCAGGATTATTTCATACCATTGAGTAGTACTCCATTGTGTAAATGTACCACCTTTTCTTTATCCATTCTTCAGTTGAGAGACATCTATGTTGTTTCCAAGATCTGGCTATTATGAATAAGGTTGCTATGAACGTGTGTGTGTGTGTTGTGTGTGTGTGTGTGTGTGTGTGTGTGTGTGTGTGTGTGTGTGTGTGTGTTTGTGTTTGTGTGTGCTTCTTATGTATATGTGTGGCATATGTACCTGTGTGTGTGGTGTATACCTCTGCGTCTCTGTTGGTCTGAGTCTACCTATGTGTAGTACATATGTGTATGGGTTTCTCCCCACCCCACCCCCCGGTGTGTGTGTGTGTGTGTGTGTGTGTGTGTGTGTGTGTGTGTGTGTGTGTGCTTTTGTGTGCTGTGTGGTGTATTGTAATTCTGATGTTTGCTTTGTCCAAGTGTATCTTTGTACATTTGTTTAGTGTGGGTGCATACGAGCGCACATGAACACGTGTGTACATGCTCATGGCCTCTCTGTGTGTGTTTGGTGCCCTGCACATGTCTCTCTCTCTGTATGTGCATTCGCTGAGGTTTAGAGGTGGATAAGGCAATGCCAGAGTATAATGCAGTCTCCAGGGCTGTTCTTCCCACACTCCTCCAGGCTGGTCCATAGATGAAGGCTTCCACAGATAGTTTGGGAACAAGGCCTGGGGACTGGTGACATCTGACATGGCTTCTCTTTTTTTTCTATGTTTTTATCCTTTTAGGCCAGAAAACACAGAATGGCCTTCCTGATTACTGTCAACTTTGAGGGATCAGTATGTGCTCAGGGGTGGGAGGGCGATCTCTGTGGGAAATAAGACTGGGCTCTTGCTTTGGAAGAAGTGGAATTAAGGAAACAAAAACCTAGTTCCCAGGCCTGAGCACTCAATCCATTTGTCCCTTGCTCTCTCCTCCCCAGAGCCTGCTTGATATTTTTGTGGAAATGGAGAAGAGAGTCATCCTGAGGGAAGAAAACTTGGATGCCCTGAAATCAATCTGTGCCCAGGTCAACAAGAGCCTGCTGGAGAAGATTGAGGCTTATGAAAAATCAAGCAGAGGTAGACAGCTGATGGTTATGAGGCGGCAAAGCCTCCAGAGCCACAGCTGTTTCTGATCTAGCTCTTCCTTTTGAATGCAGGGAGAATGAGCCTTGAAGGAGGGGCAGAGTCGCCAGTTTCAGTTTTAGATGGTAAGACTTCCAGATTCATTTCTTTGATGCCGAGGCACTTAATTCCCTCTTACTCTCTTCCCACCACCTTCTGCCATAGCCTAATATCAGGATGAAAGTTTGGTGGTCACTTGTCACCCCTGCGGCTCTCTGGGAGATAAAAAGAATTTGCAAAAGCCCTATGGGAACATTTGAAATGAGCACAGTTATTCTACAAGTGGGTCTTAAATCTGTTCTGGCTGTGTCTTCTTTTCCTTTGAGATGTGGGTAGCTAGATTCAAATAATTTTCCAGAATATTCTTGTGTTTTGATTTGTTTGAGACAGCCTTGGCTGTCTTGGAACTCTCTACGTAGACTAGGCTGTCCTTGAAATCACAGAAACTGGCCTGCCTCAAGTGCTAGGGTGAAAGGCATGTGCCATATCACACCTGACTTTTTTTTCCCAGAACATTCTTGATCAAAGCTTTTGGCTTTGGGAGAGGCCCTTTGGCCAAGTGTTCATAGTTCTTCTCTGTTAAGTCCAGGCTCCCACTGCCCCTGAATTCCTCCACCATGTGGCTGCCCCAGCCTGGGATGCTCCAGCCATATTCCCTGCCTTGACTACTGAGCTGTCTCTCCAGCCCCCTCCAAATTTTTTATTAATCAAATATTCTGACTATAAAAATCATATGTGTTCCCTTGGGGGTGATTCTTAATTTTAGAGAAAATGTGAACAGCACCACCAGTCTGTAAACATTAATACTGGTAATAGCCTTCTTATGTTTTCACTATTGTTTTTGCTGTGTAATACATTTTGGAGCACTCTGCTTATTTACTTTAAGTTCACATGTAAGTGCATGTGGGTGAGTGAGTTTATGCACTCCACATTTATGCAGAAGCCTGGCTATGTCAGAAGGCAGCATCAGATCCCCTGGAAATGGAGTTGCGGTGCTTGTGACTGTGAGTGCTTGGAATCTCTGGCCCTCTGCAAAGAGTGACAAGCTCTCTTCCACTCAAGGATCACCCTCCTTTAGAAATGAGGCCAAGTACCAGCCAGTTCTTCCCTCTATTCATGCCTACCTGAGCCCAGCAATTTCCGAGTACCTTTGGAAAGTTTGAGTCAGGGACTGACTCATACTGACCTCTTGCTTTGATCAGACCCACCGCACAAACAAGGCAGTTTGCACTTGGGTTTCCAGAAGCATGCTAAATGCCCTTCCTACAAGATCTACACATATGAAATATCCTCAAGGCAGTTTCAATGATTATTTTTAAAAGGACCGGCCTGTGGGGGCCGGTGACTTACATTAGTAGGTAAAAGTGCTACTTTCAGGCCCAGTGAAAGGGGAAGGAGGGAACCAACTCCTCAAAGTCCTCTTTGATCCCCACACATGAGTGCTCCCTACATCAGGCATGTGTGCGTGAATGTTCATATGCATGCATGCATGCACGCAAGTATGTTGACATGAAATGTTTTAAGGTCCTTAGGTTGTCCCAAGCGTTACATATTTCTTTACCGCCAAGCCCCTCATTCTGGATACTTTTCTTGGTTGCTTGCAGGGGAGAGTTACTTCAGAATGCAGGAAACGTGGGACTCCCAAAGAGAACAAGACAGCGACTCACAGGTACACCTCCTTGCTCTCTCTGCATGGAAGTTTCTGTCTCTTGTGTTTGTTAGCTCCTTTTAAGCTTCCAGATAAGCTAATAAGGGGGTGGAGCCTTTTGGAAATTTTGAGAACTCTGAGGAAGAAAAACCTACAAAAGAACCAGTTTTTTTTTTTTTTTTTTGGTGTTAAATTATGTATCACTATTATCTCTGTTCAGTTTGTTTGTATTCTGAGACCGGGTCTCCTATAGCTCAGACTGGCCTTGAACTCATTATGTACCTGAGGATGACCTTGAACTCCTGATTTCCCTGACTTTACTTCCCAAGTGCTGGGATTATAGGTATGGGTCACCACATAGGCTCTAATTTTATTATAAGGCACAGGAATTGTTGGAAGGTAGAAAGTGTGTGAGGCCTCCCTCTTGTTCTAGCAGCTGTGTCAGCTAAAATGAGTGCTTGTGGGGGAGGGGGTGAGGCTTCGAGAACAATGGCTGCTTTGGTGGGGGTGGGGTGGGGTGGGGGAGTTGCTCTAGCAGGCTTCTCTTTTAGCCTGACATTGCAGAGGGATCCCCCCTTTGTGTTAGGCAACAAACAGGATCTCAGCAAGTCTTAGTTTTCATCTCAGGGAAGCCTGTAGAAAGATTTCCTTCCTAGACGTAGCTTCTATTTATAGTCTTCAATAATTCACCGATTACAGTTCAGCCCATTAGCCTCCTCCCCGTGGCAGGAAGCACGAAGCGTCTGGACACTTTGAGAAAGGATATGCACTAGGGTGGCCTTCTGAGAAGATTCTCAGGCCTTGTTCTCAGGTCCAGAAATCAAGAATTAGTCAACATCATATGTTACTTTGAGATGGTCTGGCACTCTACAGTATTGTCCTCTCCAAACAGCTAAATATATCATGTGAATATCTTATTAACTGCCTGTATTACAATATCCCAATAAATCTACTTAATATAAATAGGAGATACTTAGGATAATAACAAATACTGAATATACCCTGTGTTTAATAAAGTACCTTATGTCACAGAAAACATTGAAAAGTGAAGGATTTGTACAATATGAAGAGGAGCTCAGTGTGCTATAAATTGTTAAACACTAGATTAGCTAAATTGCCCAGAGTCCTAAGGTTTTAAGCCTTAGAAGCTGGCTTTTGTCCCCTAGTCTTGGGTTCTTTTCTGTATACTTCAGGAGACAGCACGGACTTCCAACTAAATACTGGGACTCTCAGCTTGAAACAGCCCTAAGAGAAAAACAAGTATTCAGGCCCTCTGGTGTTTACTGTCAGGATTCCATAAACACAACTTGAGTAGTTCCTTGCTCTCCACCTGCTGCCCAGTTCCTTTGCAGTGGCTTAAGGCATCAGCTTTAACCAGAGAGACTGCACTATATCATGTGCGAAGGGCAAGTCCCTCGCTGTTAGCCAAGAAAGGCAGATGAGCTGAGTAGACCCCAGAAAGATTGCCAAGGTCATGGAGGGCCGTCCCAAGAGGTCACCGTTGAGTGAACTCTTAAAGTCCCACATGTTATCTGGCCTGAAGCTCTTCTGGATGCTGAGGGAAGCTGAAGCAAGCACAGTGGTAACAAACTGTGATAATATCAGGGATGTATGTGACATCTGGGGCACTTAGCAGGCCCAGGTCCCCTTACTGTACAGCTCATGAGAGGCTGTGCAATCGGAGGAGCAGAAAGTAGCTTTTCAACAAGATGACCCCAAATCTGGCTGGAGTAACGGAAGGAAGCAATGCTTCCCAGGGGAGCTAGGCAGGGGTCTAGCCTCTTCCTGGGCAGTTGTTACTTACAGGCTGGTATCTGAGCTACAGCGTCAGCTCCCCAGACTCGGCTTTTGTTTTCCAGGTATCACACAGAATTTACCAAATGAAGAGCAAACCTCGGGGATACTGTCTGATCATCAACAATAATGATTTCAGTGAGGCGAGGAAGAACATACCCAGATTCCACAAAATGAAGGACAGAAAAGGAACAAACTACGATGAAGGTACAGCCAAATCCAAAGAAGAGGCATGAATAATTTTTAATTCCTGTGGTGCTTTTAAAAAGAAGAGACAATAGTCCTAAAGGGCCCTATATTTTGAGAAATGGAGTCATGGTTCAAGAAAATCTATCAAGCATTTATTTTTATTCATTTTATTACTATTTCCTTGTGGAGGTAAAAGAACATTCTTACATATCTGTTCTGAGTTTTGTAATTAGGTTTAAAATCAAAGTAATATATACATTGTGATAAAATGACAACTCTTACTAAAAACTTTGTAATGAAGAGCATGAGTGAACTTTAGAAATTTTTAAGTTTTATTTCACTTTTTATTCATGTGTATATGCCTCTATGTGAGTATGCCCATGTGTGTGTGGATGCCCCTAGAGTCCAGAAGAGAACATCAGGTCCCCCTGGAGCAGGAGCTGGGAACTGAACCTGGGTCCTCTGCAAGAACTCTTCACCGTTGAGCCATCTCCCCTGCCCTGAGTTTTCCTTTTAACTCACTAAATGAAAAGTGTTTCTGTAGAATGAATTAGTCCAAAAAATTGCTGTGGTATCAGAGTAACTGCAGGGATTTTGCTCATAAAAGTTATTCCATTGCAGCAGGAGTTGTGAGTGCCCAACAAAATGCTAAACTATCCAGAAATGTTTGGAGCAGCCTATCAATAATTCATAATATAAGAATATAAAAAATGGGGGCTGGAGAGATGGCTCAGTGATTAAGAGCACTGGCTGCTCTTCTGGAGGACTCAGGTTCCCAGCACCCACATGGCAGTTCATGGTTGTCTGTAACTCTAGCTCCAGGTGATCTGATACCTTCACAGACATACCTGCAGGCAAAACCCCAATGCATTTGAAATTAAAAAAATAAAAAGAATTATTTAAAAATAATTAAAATGACAATAACTAAAAATATTAATAGAAATCATCCAAACCAGCCGTTTGAACTTATGAGCCAAGATATCAGTTAATGACTTCTTTCTTAAACTGAGTAAAGTTTGGAAAGTTAGTGTAGACTGACCATACTCATCGGGACATGTAATGATCTCTGTTTCCATGTGATTTGCTTATGCAGAAAGATATTTAAAAGCTTCTAAATTGGAGGCCAAAGGTCAGCATACACTGGGTATTGAAACTAAATTTCAACCCTTTTTTTATTCATTTGTTCTTTTTCTATTAAGACCACATTTGAAAGTAAACACATCAGCACATGCCTATCATCCCAGCTCTGCAAAGCTAAAGGCAGGGAATTAGGAGTTCAAGGTCATTCTCAGTTACAAGTAAGTGGTAGGCCAGCCTGGGCTACGTGAGACAAAAGGAGGATGGATTGTATTTTATTCCATTTCTGTATTTTTCTTGGACTTGACTTTGGTGACTGGGTCTGTGACCTAGATTTGGGGTTGTGTGGCTTGTCTTCCTGTTCTTGTACTCAATACTCCATATTGATGCTGCTGTGTTGTTTTCTGTGACACTTGACTACAGTGCCTTCTGAACTACTTTGTGGTCATTTTTTTCCATCCACTTCCCACATTCCAAAGGAATCCCAAACTTTCCACAGAACCAAAGCTCTCATGGTTTGTCAAAGTTCTTCAGCCCCGTAACGATCATTGCATCCCAGTTTTATTCTCTATTCCTGATGTTAGACCATCTCCTGACAGATGATGCGTATTTAGCTTTGGTAGAAAGAAAACCAAAAAGATTATTCCAGGACTGGGAGAATAGGAATGGACACAAGAGCTGATAAAAGGTTTTGGAAATGAGAGGAGAGACAGTGTATAAAACAGAGCAAATGGGAGGTACAATCTAAGTGATTGTGGAGGAAAGTACAACAGAAACAAACCTACTTACTCCACAGAGTCCTGAAAGAATTGAGGAGTCAGAAGTACAAGGTTTAGGTGAAGCAATGAGCTACAGAGGGAGGGTTTGTTGAACACTTACAGAAGACACAATGAACCCTAGATCTGCCACCTAGAGACAGATTGCGTTTTACCCTCATACAGAGCAGAGAGAGGGCACGCTCATAAAGTTTAGCCAGAAAGACTCTAGATTGGGGAACCAGGTCATGCAAAGGAAGCAGTGTAGCACCGTGTTGAAAAGAGATAGTAAAGAACACATAATGTACTGGATACAGGAAGTTAGGTTTCTAACTCAAGTTGACCCCAGAACACTGTAGATATGGGTTGTCATCTACAGATAATGAGATCTGGTGATATCCTAGTGAAACGGGCAGTGCCCCATCCAAGCAACCGGCTGCAAAATCCCTCAGTGAGTAGCCACACTCCAGATACAAAGCTTTCTGCCAATGTTTTAGTTGATCAGTTAGTCAATATCAAAGAAAGGAAATGCAATCAAGAAAAGAAAATACAGCTGTGTAAATGAAGCTAACACATTGCAGAGAAAAACCTTTAAAATCTGTACTTAACATTCTCACAGAGATTCATAAAAAAAGATTAGCGAAATGGTATGAAAAGAGAAGGAATCATTAAAAATGAAGTGTATAGAAACATTGGTCTGGGGAGATGACTCAGCAGTTAAGGGCACTGGCTGCACATTCAGAGGACCTGGGTTCAAGTCCGAGCACCTCACGGCAGCTTACAACCATCTCTATATAACTCCAATTCCAGGGGATCTGATGTCTTCTTCTAGCCTCTGCAGGCTCCAGGCATGCATGTAGTACACACACAAACATGCAGGCAAAACACCCATACATACAAAATGATAATTTAAAAAATGTAAAATAGATGAGCAACAATACAAGTGTGGGAGGCAAAGTCTCAGAAGGTTGGACAGAAAGAAAATGGCAATGGAAAGTGGGAACCAATGGGTAAGAAAGCACAAGTACTAGTCAAGGATGCCTGACCTGTGACCATGAGTTCCACAAAAAGAGAACAAGGAGCAGAACTATCCAAGAAGACAATGAGCAGTCTTCAGGCTGCAAGAGCTCACTGTATCTTAGAAACCGAGGAGGGAAGAAAGGGAGGAAAAGTCAAATATATAAAGCAGCCATGGATCAAAATATCATTGGATGTCATAGTGAATCTGGAAGCTAAGGTGACAATTCAGAGGGTAGGGGCTTTTGGAAAGAACACTCTCTATAGCCAAACAGAAAGAATCGTGATATAAGAGCTCAACAAACTTGTGTTTTGTGCACAGTGCTTTCGGTAGTAAACATTAGACACCTATAGAGTCCAGTTAGTAGGATAGAGGACCTTGCCCAAGCTCTACCACCGGCCTGCCAGTGTTTTATCCATCTTGAGCTGTTTTCTGGGAACTGTTGTAATATATGGTTTCCCCTTTCCCTTTCAGAGGCATTGACTGAGACCTTTAAAGAGCTTCATTTTGAGGTCAAGCCTTACAGAGACTGCACAGCCAATAAAATCCATGAGGTTCTAAGATTCTACCAAAGCATGGACCACAAGGACAAGGACTGCTTCATCTGCTGCATCCTCTCCCATGGAGACACGGGCATCATCTACGGCACTGATGGGAAGGAAGCCCCCATTTATGAACTGACATCTTATTTCACTGGTTCAGAGTGCCCTTCCCTGGCTGGAAAACCCAAAATCTTTTTTATTCAGGCTTGCCAAGGGGATAACTACCAGAAAGCTGTACTTGTTGAGACTGACTGGGAAGAGATGGTCAGCTTCTTAGACGTGGACTCATCTCAAAAGAGCTATATTCCAGATGAGGCTGACTTTCTGTTGGGGATGGCTACTGTGAAAAACTGTGTTTCCTACCGAGATCCCACGCAGGGAACCTGGTACATCCAGTCACTTTGCCAGAGCCTGAGGAAAAGATGTCCTCAGTGAGTTTTGCCTTCTGGGTCCTTCTCAGGTTTACACTGCCTTACTCACCGCCATAGTCAGAGTCCATTAGGTGTTTGTGGTTGAGATAATATGTACCAAGCAGAGAAATACCCATGGGGAGTGTTTCATCTTTGAATGGAACTCACATAGCTGTGTTTTCCAGGTCAGTTGCAAAGTGGAAGAGATGGCACATATTGCTCTCTTTAGTTCATGGATGGGAAAGACTAATATATTTATTGAGGAGTTTCCTTTATTCAGCAGCCAGGGCACCATAGAGCTGGAGAGGACACTAATATCACACAATCCTACTCTCTGTCTTTGGGCAGCAACATGACAGAGGCAATCCATCTGCTTTGAGGAGTCTTCTAAGATGAAAGCAATCCACTTTAACCTATTTGAACCTTGTTAGAAGTCCTGTTCTAGGGTTGACAAGATGGCAAGGTGGGTAAAGGCACTTTCTGCCAAGCATGATGATTTGAGTTCAATCCTAGGACCTACATGGTGGAGAGAATTCTTTCCAGTTATCCTATACCTCCACATGTATGCCCACCCCCACACACAGATAAGTAAATACAAATTTTTAAAAATCAGAAAGAATTCAATAGCTATCTAGCCTTCACTCTTCTTAGCAAACTGTGGAAAGTAGTGAAGAGTAGAGACCCTTATGTTTTTACTAATTTGATCTGCTTTTAAGCCACAAATGTGGGACCAGGGCCCTATGTCGTCTGGTCCATCTTCAGTTAAATTAGGGCTCCATGTATTTTGGGTTCCCCACATGCACACCAAGCTGACAGCTGAACACTGAGGAGCCCTTCTATAGGATTCTTTTAGATCTGTGTCTTGTTTCCAATGTATGAAGAGTGAGAATTCCCCATGGCATGTGGAGAGTAGACCATAACATCAGTGTGGGGGTTTCTTTTGTAACACAGACTGTGAGTCTGGCAGGATCTGTGTCAGCTACACAGAGACATAAAGAGGTTGCCCAACAAGATTGCTCAGACAGTTGGTGACAGAGGGGTGGAGATGGCTGCAGAAAGCTCTTGACTTTCACATTTTGGTAGAAATCTGTGCATGATTCTATAGGAGCAATGCTGATCTAGGTAGAGGTCATTGGGAGATGTTGAGGTATTTGTGGGGTCCAAATGACAGTCCGTGGGACAGAGCAAGGAATGCACATATTAGGAGGGAGGAGGTCAGTTCTGATGGGAATGCTGAGGTTTCTTGTAATCAGCAGAGATCCCAAGTAAACAGAAGGTAATTCAGTGTGCTTTGAAGAAAGTGGTTAGCCAGGACAGTTGTGGTAGGTCTTGATTCAGTGACTTGTGAGAGACAGAGCTAGAGGACTTGGGCACAGCTGGCAAGACCTTGGGTACTGCTGTGTTCCCCTGATCAGCACCAGTGTTGCTTTGTTTTTCAGAGGCGACGATATTCTCAGCATCCTGACTGGTGTGAACTATGATGTGAGCAATAAGGATGACAGAAAGAACATGGGGAAGCAGATGCCTCAGCCCATCTTCACACTACGGAAGAAGCTGTTTTTCCCTCCTAAGTGATGTGTGCTCTACATGGTTGACATTATGTCAGTCTATGCACTTTTGTTTGGGGGGAGGGGTGGGTTTTAATTTATTTTTTATGATTTCTTTTATTTTGAGATATTATATCATTTACCTCTTCCCTTTCCTCCCTGAAAAGTTGGAATTTGAAGTCCAAAGCAGAAGCTTGATAAATGGAACATCAGTTCTAAGTAAGGTGGCACTCTGAAGCCAGGAAGGTTGTACGCTAACCTTACTGGCTTCTATTTACTAGCTCCATGTCTGTCTGACAGAACGTTTAATTTCTGTAAACATTAGGCTCCACATCAGTAAAGTAGGAGCAATGAATTTCTAGATCAGCAAAGCCCTTAGCACAGGCATGGTATGTGCTAAATGCTCAGCAGCACTCTGGCCATTTTACTGTTTCTTCCTAGTTGAAATGGATGTGTTCCCATTCTGACGCCCTGTAAACAGGGATTGTGTTCATTATTTCTGTGGTTACTGGTGGGTATTAAAGGTGGGTGAATGCTGGTCATGGTGTGTAGGCTCTTGTGTCCTGGAACAAAAACCTGAACAGAGACAATGGCAGTTTGTAAGCTAGAACACACTTCCGAGACAGCAAGTGGGCCAGCTGGGAAGAGGGTTCACACATATTCATGGAGTGTGAAGAATGGCTTAGGGAGAGTAGTGACTTTCAAGTTCTACATTTTCATATTATTTACAACAAAAGCACCACCATACACAGTACAAATTTTCTGGACAAAACAGGTTAGTTGCGAATACGGACACAAAACTACTGTGACAGCATACACAAGCCTGTGCAAGCTCAAACCACACAAAGTCCCAGCATGGAGGTGGGGATGTGGGCATGAAGTCCAGTCAACATCTTATAGCTGCTAAGAAAGGGAGGGAGAGTCAGTTGTTTGTGTTTGTTTTTAAATGATATGACCTATGGCAGGCCAATCATACTTCAAAAGGGCCTCACTCCCAACAAATTGGATTCCATGGGTTTACAAAAAGAAAACCTGAATTTGAGTGTGTAGGAAAAGTAAGATGGGAGAAAGTAGATCTGGGACAAGTTGGGGGAAATTCTATATGAAATTCTCAAAGAAGTAATTAAAATAGTTCCCACGCCCCCCTCCCCCACCCCCTCTGCAATTCCCCACCCTCCCCCCACCCCCGTGCAATTCTTCCAGGTTAGTTTTCATTTGAGGACACTAGTTCTGAAAGAATCTCTCTCCAGGGTAATTTCCTGACCAATTGAAAGCCTTCAGATGGAGAGCTGTTGGGAAACGTGTGTGGTGATAAAAAGAAAACGTTCCCTCGGGTTTTTGGAGGGAATAACTTTAAAATAGTTTCATTGCTAAGTTTACTTGGTGCAGTTAGGAATTAAACTTGACTGGAATGAGGAGGCAACTCAGCAGTTAAAGTATTGCCAAACAACTATGAGGCCCTGAGGTAAGACCCCTAGAGGTCATGCTGACCCTCCTACGACTCCAACATTTGGAAGGTGGAAACAGATCCCTGGAGCAAGCTGTGTAGCCAGACTAGCAGTATCTGGGGCTCTGGGTTCACCTAAGCGACCCTGCCTCAATGACGAAGGTGGAGAGTGACTGAGGAAGACCACATATGTAAGCAAAAGCATGTGCACCCTCACACACGTGCTTATGCATGTGAACAGGCATGCAAGCACCCTCCATATACATACACACGAGAAAAAGTTTAAAAAGTTATCAGTTTTAATATTGTTGCTATATCTTCAGTAAATATATGCAGCATTCTTGTTTTTTAAAAATGTGCAACTTGCTGCCAAGACAGAGGACATGGCTTGATCTCTGGGACCAACATGGCAGAAGGAAAGAATTGACTCCTATAAGTTGCCTTCTGATTTCATTTACACACAACACAGGAATGGATAAACAGATGTAAACAAAGTTTAAGTAAAACTGAAGCCAGTCATGGTGGCCCCAACTGAACACTTCAGAAGAGGCAGAAGGATCAGGAATACAGTGTTATCCTCAACTACAAAATGAGACCACCCTGTTTAGAAAAGAAAAAGAAAAAACCAAGGAGGAGTAAAATGACTTTTGTTAGTTTATAGGTAACTTATAGGTTTTTAATTAATGTACTCTTAGTTAATGGTCCATCAGAAAATTTTATTATTTTTTTCTGGGAGTCTTTTTTTAATTTTTTGTTTTTTTGAGTCAGGGTTTTACTGTATAACTGTCTTGGATGTCTTGGAACTCACTCTGTAGACCACGTTGGCCTCTAACTCACAGAGATCCGCTTGCCTCTGCCTCACAAGTGCTGGGATTAAAGGCGTGCGCCACCGCTGTCTGACTTCTGGAAGTTTTATAAAAGAAGACTTTGTAAAATGTTTTATAGGATAATGATATTAAAATGAAACCAATTTTAAAAACTATTCTATTATGAAATTCTTGTAAATATACAAAAAGTAAAGAAAGCAGGAGTAGCATGACAACATCGTGTGTGTCCCCACCCACTTCAGAAACTGTCCTGTGGTATGTCCTGATTGTGACCCCACCTGCCTGCCTCAGGGGGGTTGGCTGAGTCCCATAAAGTGGAATACTTTTACACCAAGTGTCCCTAAAGAAGAGGCCTTCTTAGATACTAAGTAAAAATTAGTATTCAAAATTCCCCAATCTTCTTGCATTTTTACAGTTTGAATAATGATCTAGCAAGATCTGTATCTTGAATTTTGTTTGTATTTCAATTTTCACAAATACATAGATTTTTTTCTATATTTTCATATATCTTTTTAAAAGAAACTGTTTGTCCTACAAATTGTTCTTTGGTATATATTTTACTGAATTTGAATTGATAGAATGATATATTTTTCTGTGACATCCTAAATAAACTGTCAGTGAGAAGAAAAATCTGTTTTTAAAAGTAGAATGCATTGTAAATTGACCTTCCTGTTTCTAGGGGATGCTTTTGCTGTGGTTTTGTGTGTTTGTTTGCTTGACAAATGGCAATGTTCACATGAGGGAAACATTCAGCTCCTATTATTGGCTTCTACCACTGTTTAACATTCACTGTCCACACTTACAAGGAGCACTTCCACATAAAACCCAGAATTTGGGCTGGTTTTGGCAATGGTGAATGCCTTTAATCCTAGCACTCAGGAGGCAGAGGCAGGCAAATCTCTGAGTTCAAGGCCAGCCTGGTCTACTCTAACTCACAGAGTAGAGTAGAGTAGAGTAGAGTAGAGTAGAGTAGAGTAAGTTCCAGGAGAGCCAGGGATGTTACACAGGAAAGCCTGTCTTGAAAAGAAGAAGAAGAAGAAGAAGAAGAAGAAGAAGAAGAAGAAGAAGAAGAAGAAGAAGAAGAAGAAGAAGAAGAAGCAGCAGCAGCAGCAGCACTTCCACATAAAATCCAGTATTTGGCTAGGCAGTGGCAGTGCACGTCTTTAATCCCAGCACTGGGGAGGTAGAGGCAGGTAGATCTCTAAGTTTGAGACAAGCCTGGTCTACAGAGCGAGTGAGTGCCAGGACAGCCAGGGCTACACAGAGAAACCCTATCTCGAAAAACCAAAAAACAAACAAACAAAAAAACAAAACCCAAAACACACAACAACAACAAAACCAAAACCAAGATTTGTTTTTTAAATCATAGTGACCCCATGCACCCAAATGGCCCGCAATCCAATGAGTTTAAGAAGTGGCATGATCAGGGCTGGAGAGATGGCTCAGAGGTTAAGAGCACTGACTGCTCTTCCAGGGGTCCTGAGTTCAATTCCCAACAACCACATGGTGGCTCACAACCATCCGTTATGAGGTCTGGTGCCCTCTTCTGGTGTGCAGATATACATGGAAGCAGAATGTTGTATACATAATAAATAAATAAAATCTTTAAAAAAAAAAAGAAGAAGAAGTGGCATGATCAGATATGGTGAGGCTCTGAGCTCACCTGGGTTTCCCTCTAGACTCCCACCTGGGCGTTAGCATGCTACTTATGTGATGGGCTCTCTTGTGTCCACCCCACTCCCTTGTAGATGCTGCCTACCCTGTGGGTGTTTGAATTCTCAAAATGACCAGAGACAGGGTAGTCATCAGTGACACTTCCCGAGTCACTGGGCTAAGGCATATGATGTATCAGAGAAGAAATTCTTTTTTGGAATTAAATCAATGAATGGTCTTGCTTGCTTTTTGCACTTGGGATACAAGAGTCACACCTCAAAATGCATCATTTAATAAGAAGTCCCTTCAAACCAGTATTTGATCAAAATATATAACAAGCAGAAAAAATAGTGCATGAGAGTCACCATGTAATTGAGATAAGAATTCAGACATCCCTAATCATTCTGGAGAAAGCAAATTGCACAAAAGACAAAAAATAAAGACAGAATAACCCATCTGCATCTCTCCAGAAAACCTTGCTGGAGTCTGCGGTTCTGCTGGCAGTGTTGCTGCTGCTCCAGCCACAGAGCACAGTTTGTTATCTATGGTGCTTGCTTCTTGTTGCTGCTGTCTTCGTCACAGTTGGGCTCATGAACAGAAGGAGTGGAGGATGACTGCTCAGATACTTCTTCAGAATTTTCCTCATCCATGGTCATGATCTTTTGCCTATAAAAAAGGACAGTGCATCACCATAATCTCAAAGAGTAGATGGGACGCAGGATGTTTGCTGGTGTCGGAGAAATGTGGTTTTCTTCCTGCCTGAGGAAGCAGTCTCTCTCATCACTGCAGTTGCTTTAAATTTGGTGAAATGTGGAGTATGGGTGATCATACTCCCCCTGGAAATTGATGCAATCGGAACTAACTTATCTTCTATGTTGGTGGGTTTAAGAGGCCTCTTCAGGGCCTGGAGAGATGGGTCAGTCATTAAGAACACTGACTGCTTTTCCAGAGGACCCAGGTTCAATTCCCAGTACCCACATGGTATCCTACCATTGTCTAACTCCAGTTCCAGGGGATCTAACACCCTCACACCAATGCATTTTAAATAAAATTTAAAATAAAATTGTGTGTGTGTGTGTGTGTGTGTGTGTGTGTGTGTGTGTGTGTGTGTGAATGTGTGTGTGTGTGTATCCAGAGACACAATACACTCTAAATAAAATATATAATTAAAAAAAAAAGAAGCCCCTTCAGAGAACAGTGGCTCTGATAGGCAGCTGGTCTCAACAGGAAACAGAAGTGCCAAATTTAAGAGTTCAAACTCTTCAAAACAAGCCTTAGTCACAGGACAAAGCGGCTCAGAGATCCAAAGGCAAATTTCCCGTGTTTTACGCAAAAACAGACTAAAGGGAGAGAATCTAGATACACCATAGACAGACACACTGCCCACCTCAGACTAACAGTCTACCTCCATGGTAAGTGTGTGTCCAGGCCCAGTTCCATGCCTCCTCCTAAATGATCAGGACTGTGACATCGCCAGGAGACCTGGTTTGTCTTGACTGAGTCCTCATGTGGACACCCTACCACTCACTCTGGGAGGTGACTCAGCCATGGCCTCCTGAGCATAGGTACCCGTACCTGAGGAAGTTGTTTTCTTCTGTCAGGGTCTGTATGGTGTGCCTATACTTTTCTTCAGTCTCATTGAGTTTCGTCTGGAACAGCTTCTCCAGATTTCCCACTGCAGTTTTCTAAAAGATAAATTTAAGCAGCTGTCTTCTCCCAGAGCCCGTGGGCCGAGGCTCTTGGGCAGAACAGCACAGTGTTCTGTCTTCAGCCCAGTCTCCCCTCTGTCCAGGACTCACCTCTCTTTGGAGCTCCAGCTGGCAGTGGTAAAGGTTCGTGTTAAGTGTCTCCAGAATGACAGCCTGTGCCCGCAACTCAGCCTCCAAGATCTGCACGAGAGGAAACTGCCTCAGGATGCCTTGCTGATGTGATGTCCTTGAGGCAGGAGAGGTCGGTTTCCCTTTCTGGGACACTTGGAATAGAACAAAGTCTGCCAACTTCAGCTACTTCCTCTTGTACCACTTACAGCCTACCAGTCACCATGCTGTCATTTCTATCCTGCATCTTGCTCTTGAGACTCACTGTCACTGCTGCCAAAGCAGCCCTCATCAGAGTGCCAGTGGCTAGTCACAGGGTCACCAGCCACGCATTCATTCATGGTCCTTTTATTTTCATCTATCTATCTATCTATCTATCTATCTATCTATCTATCTTGGTTTTTCAAGACAAGGTTTCTCTGTAACCTTGGCTGTTGTGGAACTGTAGACCACCTTGGCCTCAAACTCAGAGATCCACCTGCCTCTGCCTCCTGAGTGCTGGGATTAAAGGCGTGAGCCGCCACCACCTGGCTAAAGATTTATTTTTAAAATGTAATAGTTTTATTAACTTTTGAGAATTTCATACATGCATTGTAATGCATCTGATCATATTAATTTCCCACTTCTCCCCTAACTTGATCCACATCTGCCCAACTTTGTGCTCTCTCTCTCTCTCTCTCTCTCTCTCTCTCTCTCTCTCTCTCTCTGTTTTTTGTTTGTTTGTTTTTTGAGACAGGGTTTCTCTGTGGCTTTGGAGCCTATCCTGGAACTCGCTTTGTAGACCAGGCTGGCCTCAAACTCACAGAGATCCTCCTGCCTCTGCCTCCCAAGTGCTTTGTGTTCCCTTTTAAAATGTAATATTATTTAATTTTTATTGTCCTGTGTGCACACATGCCCAGAAGACAATGTCCCTGTCTTTCTGCTCTCTACACACACTCTGTCATTATGTCAGGTGTTGGGATACCATCTCTCCTGGTCCACATTCTAAGATGCAGAGATAACTATCTGTATCCAAATATTAAATAGCATACTGCAACCCTTGCTGGCCTATTGCCTAAGTGCACCCATCCCCAACGGGGCTAATGAATGGTTCTTTCCTCCAAAGGAATGATATCATACTTATATTTGATCATAAATATATCTTTTTCTGCCTGTCACGGTGATGCAAGCCTTTAATCCCAGCACTCAGGAGGCAGAGGCAGGTGGATCTCTGTAAGTTCGAGACCAGCCTGGTCTACAGAGTAAGTTCTAGGACAGGCTCCAAAACTACAGAGAAGCCCTGTCTCAAAAAAAAAAAAAAAATTAATGGGAAAGAAAACATTCAAAAATCCTCCCTTCGCTGAATTTATCTGCTTAGGTGATTATAAATTTATGCAGAAAAGCAAAACAAAGAAAAAGAAGTGTTGGGGCAAAGAGCTGAGCCTTTAAATAGTGACTCCCGAGAGGCTGTCATTTGAGTAAAACCAGAAGAGGGGGAAAAGTTTGCGATGGAAATCTCTGGGAAAGAGATGTCTAGGAAGACACACTATCAAAGCAAATACCCCCAAGGCAGGAACACTCTGTCCCTTTAAAGAACCAAGAAGAGCTTCAGTAACTGTGGGGTGGAGTGACAGAGGCGGAAATAAAGGGGATGAGTTGATGAAGAGAAGGCAGGAGGTGGAACAAACCCTCAGATGACACAGGGCTGAGAGTAATTCACAGACCCACCAGCCAGGCTGAGGACTCTCAGAAGGGGTTGCTTTACACTAAGCTTTAATTCCCACTAGCAAGACTTGAAAAGATCAGACTGTTTCCAAATCATGTAACTGCATCCTGGAACAAGGTTTGTGAGCATTTAAAACTTTAAAATTTAAAGAAATATAGACATATCCAGTACCCAACAAGGTAAGTGTGGTGGTGTGAAAGAAAATGGCCTCCAAAGGGAGAGTGGCTTTATTAGGAGGCGTGGCCTTGTTGGAGGAAGTATGTCACAGTGGAAGTGGACTTTGGGGTCTCATATATGCTCATGCCACACCCAATGAGACAGACCACTTCCTGTTTCGTGCGTGATACAGGACTCTCATCTACTTCTCCAGCACAATGTCTGCCTGCATGCCACCATGTCCCACCGTGATGATAATGGAATAAACCTCTGAACTGTAAGTCAGCCCCAATTAGATGTTTTCTTTTGTAAGAGTTGCTGTAATCATGGTGTCTCTTCACAGCAATAGAAACCCTAAGGCAGTAAGCTACACTATGACCAGCACCTATTAAAAACTCAGCAGGCTTGCAAACAAAATAAATCAGAATGGAAACAGACTCACATATTATACCTATAGTAGAATTAATAGAGAATCTCAAAAGAGCTGCTCTCAGAACACAAGAGAACTCCCTAGGTCTGAGGCTGCCTCCTGTACTTGTAGGATGGTGCAGTTTGTTTGGCCCTTACATTGCTGGCCCTGCCTGGGCTTGAAGATAAGATTTCTTCATGATGTCTGTGCAGTGACTAATCTTTTTCTCAGGCATGTCTATTCTGGATACAAATTAAATTTTCAGAGAAAAGGGAAACACAAGTTACTTTTATTTAACAGATTTTTTTCATCTGCCTTCACAAATGGCCTTGTGTGTCTCAGCAGAAAGGAACCCTGCAGAAACTGTCATGTGTAGGGTACACCCAAAAAGAGGGGCTTAGGGACAAGGTTCTGCAGGAGATATTTGGAAGATTCAGGTTCAAAGGGAAGAACATGATGTTTTGTAACTCAAAGTCCTGTGTTTTCAGCTTTGCTAGACACAGAAGTTATTCAACATTGATAACCACACAGTAGCTTGCTGATGTATTTATTCACAGCTGGCTCCAAGAAAGGCTGCATGTGTTTTACATACAGTCCAAGATTTATTTTGACTTATTGAGTCCAACACTTAGATTTAGGTGCTCCACTAATTTTACTAGTTTGGGTAAATTTGCATTTCATTTTCCCGAGAGTATATCATTTGCAAGACACTAGTTTCATAGCAATGCTTACCTCCTTGGATCTCTTCAGCTCCTCCATTTTCAAGATATCTTCATTATGTTGTTTGATGAGCTCCTAAAAACAATTTTATCTGGAAAGGTCAGTACTATGGTTTTGGATATTCTTTTAGAGAATTAAGAAGCCACTGGAGAATTTGGGACTATAACACTCACTGAATCTAGGTGTTATCAATGGAGATGGGGAATTTTTTTAAATCATTTTTTAATTTGAATTAGAAACAAGATTGTTTTACATGACAATCCCAGTTCCCTTCTCCCTCCCGTCCTCCCCCACCCCCCAACTAAAACCCTACCTATCACATATCTTTTCTTCTATTCTGCTCCCTCATGACCTCTGCATCCTTCCTCTTCTTCCCTTCTCATTCTCATAGCTCCCTCCCCCCTCTTCCCATGCTCTCAGTTTGCTTAGGGGATCTTGGTCCTTTCCCCTGGAGATGGGCATTTTTAAGTAATATAATGACTATCTTATTTAACTTCATCATATATATACATATATTTATAAGATGACACACACATATATGACAAACTCTAAAATTTACACAGAAATGCAAAATGATGAAGAAAAGTAAAGCTCATCTTGGAAAATAATACCAAAGCTAATTAATAAATAAAATGAAATAACAGGAGGAAAAACAAAACAAAAAAGCAAAGTCAGACTATCTGTACTAACTGGCTCTAAATAGCACCAAGACAACGCATTGTTGGCTTGAGTGTAGACAAATGATTAAGTGGTTAAGCAGAGTGGGAAAGAGAATCTTGTCCTTCACTCCAAGGACATCAAGACAACTCAGTGAGAAAGGAAAATTTCTCTTTTCAGAAATGACAATGGAATAATTGTATATTCATATAGAAAAATGACCTATGATCTCTGCATCATTCAATACACACACAAATTATTCAACATGGATCATAGAATCAGAAATGCTAAAATTATAAAGTTTCTCAAAAGAGAATATATTCATGGCCTTATGATAGGCAACCATGTTACAGGGAAGACAGAAAAAGGTTTGAATTATAAAAAGAAAAGTTTGACAACTTGTCTTGCATCAAAATTAGAAATTTTTTGCTCATTGAAAGATAACATTTGCAAAATGAAAAAGCAAACCCACAGGCTGGAAGTTATTCTTTGCAACATGTATACACAATATTTGAATCTATATCTTTTTTTTTTTTGAGACAGGGTTTCTCTGTATAACTTTGCAGACCAGGCTGGCCTGGAACTCACAGAGATCTGACTGCCTCTGCCTCCTGAGTGCTGGGATTAAAGGCGTAGGCCACCACAGTTAAATGATAGAAGAGTCAAACAGATACATCAAAGATAGTGAGATGTCAGTGCTACACTCTCCCATCTGGAAAAACTGGCCAATGTGTTTAGTCATTAGAGAAACTACAGATGGTGAAATGCCACTTCACACCCACTAGAATGTCCTTAATTAAAGACAGAATGCACTAGCTGTGGAGGATTTAGTCCAGTCGGAATACACATTATTTAAGGTCTGAGAGTAAACAAGACTTCTGCCATGGAAAGCACGAATTTCCTATGTGTACCCTGGAGCTCCAGTAGCACTTCAAGATAAGTAAGAGCTAATGTCTATGAAACCCATATCTATGTTCATAGACACTTTGTTTAAAAGCCAATAAATGGAAATAGCCCAAATATTCCAAACCAGGAAAACAAGGAACACATTGCATGACATTTCTACAAAGGAAGACTCCTGAGCAGTGAAAAGGAACAACAGCTGGATATGGTCTCATGCTTGCAATCCTAGTACAGGGGTGCCAAGGTAGGAAGATCAGGAGCTAAGGGTCAGCCTGGGTTACACATCAGTTGGAGTCCAGCTTGAGCTACACAGAGAGATCTGTCTTAAAACACCTTTACGAAAGTAATTTTATGAATATGAAAAACAAATGAATCAATTTCATCCATGTTATTTTGAGGGAAAAACTATATATAGAAGGGCATAGCTGCACGGTTTTGTCTACATTAAGTTTTAAAACCCGAAAACTAAGCATTGCTGCTTCTTGGCTAGTTTGAGCTTGCTGGGCCAGGTGTGCAATCAGATGTGTTCACTGTTTGCCCTCCTCTCACCGGGTTCCTAAGCAGATGTGGGCCCAGCACTGTCCAGGTGCCCCTAGGTCTTTTATTGCTCTCGTGATGCCTCCTTTGAGGGCGGGGCCTGAGGCTGGATGTGGGGGTGGTATCTGTGCCCTCACTAGCCCACCTCGGAGGTGCGGCAATCCTGCCATGCTGCAGTGATTTCCCCGTGGGCGTCAGAGTTTGCTATTGGGTGAAGGTGATGGCCGCAAGAAGGATGAGGAAGCTGGGGGCAGGGATGAGGCTGACTCTGGTGGAGATGGGGAGCTTGCAGGGATGGGCTCCAGGAAAAATATGAGCCAGAGGATGGTCAGGAGGGCGGCAGGGGCTTTCCACACCCTGATCCCACAGGAAGTGACGTCTGTTGAGAAAAAGGAATAGGGCTGTCCTAAGAGAAAACTTGGGGTGGAATTTCATCAACTGTGAAAGGGAAGGAAGTGGAGGGATATGAAAAAAAAAAAAGATAATTACTAAGAGAAGCATAAGGAATGGGGACAGGAGAAATAAAGACCAGGAAGGGGAAGGAAAAAAAAAAAACCAATTGTTACGAGATGTTAATATATATTTGGTTTTTTGAGAGACAAGGTCTCTCTCCATAGTCTTAGCTGTCCTGGACTTCGCTCTTGTAGACCACACTGGCTTCCAACTCACAGAGATCCTCTTGCCTCTGCCTCCCTAGTGCTGGTATTAAAGGTGTGCACCACATGCCTGGTTGATAGTAATAAATATTAAAAATAAATTTCACTAGTAGAGAGAAAAATCAGCAAAGAAACCGGAGAAAGAGTGTTTGCACAGAAAGGCAAAGGGAAAGTATTAAGTGTGAGAAAAACAGCTGAGGGGAGGGAGACGAAAGGAGAAAAAAACGAACAATTACAAATCAAGCTGAGGAGGAAAGGGAAAGTGGGGGAGCTAGGGATGGCTGGAGAACGCCATACCTTAAACTAAACCAAGCTACCACTAGCTACAGAAAGCCAACAGAAGGCTCACAGGTCTCCATCGTGGAACCCAGGTCCTGAACCAGTCTGTTGTTACAGAGTTTGAGACCCCACTAAAAAGAAAGACTCAATCTGGGTCCTAACTCACTAAATGTATTGATATTGCTAGCAGGACAAAAACCTCTGAACCAAAGGAGCCCGCCATGCAAAGGGGAGCGAGAGAAGGGTTTTTAAAAGTGTAAACCACAAGAAGACGCTGAGTATCTGCACACGCAAGCCAGGAGTTGTTCTGCTCTACCAAGTTGAGGCAGTCAAGGTAACCTCAAAACAGTCCTTGACTGTCTTCACAAGAAGGGTTCCAGAAGCCAGAAAGCAGTTAGTCATATCATAACAAGCAGATGGTCAGAGCTGTGCATTTCTGGGTGGAGTTAACTGGGTCAAGGTTACTGGGAACTCATCGTCAAGAGTCAGGAGACACAAATGGATAGTGAGCACCAAGATGGACACCTAGCATAAAATGGAGTTTCTTTAGCCATCACACTGTCACACTCTGTTCCACAAAAGCCCATCCATATGGCCCTTCCCAAAGAAACCAAGGATCTGTCAGAAAGAACACCGAAGTCATCATCACCTCTGATGGTTTCATAAGGACACAGCGACCTTTGCCTTGAAACTGGGCAGAGTTCAGAGACACTGTGTGGGGAAAATAGCATTTCTTTACCTGGAGTTAAAAATCAGAGTTATAAAAAAAATCCTGCTCAATTGTGTGATGATTGACAAGCCCCGGCTTTTGTCTTAGTGTTCACATTATCCTTAGAGGGTCACTGAGGATATTTTCTATGTTTGGTTTTTATAAACGTTTTAAGGTTGATTCTGGCATGTTGCAAGGACGACTAGCAACTGTGTTTGTATTTATCTTATAATAAATTATGCTATCACAACAAAACTAACAGTTTTATTTTTTTTTAACAAAACAAAAACTAACGATAAATCTAGTCCCTGGTGGTAGAAACCGAAAGAGTGGTTATCTGGGGACAGGTGTGATGGAGGTGGGCTTAATGGAAGAGGAACCAGCACGATGGTTAGAAATGCACACGTGGGTGAAATAGTCAAAATAGCCCAAATATTGCAAAACTCGCCATTTTGCATGAAAAGGATGGAGGAACCTAAGAAAGCTTACAGCTTGTAGATGTAGAGGTGATACCTAAGATTTGATCCCAGGATGGCCCTTTGCTCTGGCTGCCTGATGGTGACAATGGTTGCTTAGAACTCTGCCTCTCTAGACTACATGTGCTGCCCGCAACCCTTTAGTGTACCCAAAAGCTCAGACATCTGGCATGTGATCTGACATCTTTCTTTGCTTAGTCGGTGTCTATTTGTTTGGGAAAATCTTGTCTAGAACTTTCTTATTGGTTAGCAAGTGTATGGATCTTCTCTTACTTTAGCTCTTAGGTAGCTACTTTCATTTACTAGGAGTGGTTCATGAACAAATTGGTTTGACTAGTTAACGCCAATGACTTTTTTTTTTTATCTATAGAAAGGGCTGGGGGGGAGCAGGTATTCAGAGATACAATTTTGGCAAACCATGGAACTTTAGAGATTTTACATGTTTAGTGTATTGCTATTTCCTATTAATTATAACTCTCATTCCAAAAACCCTGTGCTAAGAGTGTCTGGCTATAAATGACCCCAAGATGATCATTCTCCTACTTAGCTTCAACTGTCAACTTGACACAGCCCAGAGTAACTTGAGAGGGTTTTAATTTGGGGATTGTCTCCATCAGATTGGCTGGTGGGCATGCCTATGGGGCATTTACTTGACTGCCAATTGATGTAGAATGGCCCAGGCTACTGTGGGTGATAACATCCCTAGGCAGGTAGGTCTGGGCTGTATAAGAAAGAGCAAGCAGTGCTCCTCTGTGGTTTCTGCTTCAAATTCCTGCCTTGATTTCCTGCATCAGAAGTTGATGATGGCCTACAACCTGAAAGATGAAACAAATCCATTTCCTTCAAACTGTTTTTGGTCATGGTTTATCACAGCTACCAAAAGCAAACTAGAACAGCCATTGTTTTTGTATATATGTCTAGGAAAGCTGAACAAGGAGGAGCATGTTCATTGTGTGGGGGGGGGCACATAAGCATGTAGGCCCAGCAGACTCAGCTGCACCACCTGGACCACACTCTCAACCAGTGAGCATTCCGTTACCTCCTTCTCTCGATTGAAGTTCTCAAAGACAGCACTGAAAGATTCAGTTATTCTCCTTTTTTCTTCTTCCGACTCTAACTCAAACTTTTTTGTTATCTTATGTTCTGTGGAGGAGAGAACAAAGCAGGTTTGTGTATAAAAACATGGGGAAAGCTGGCCAGACAGAAAGTCAGAATAACTGAAATTAGTAGCAGTTCCAGACTTGACTCAATCTGAAGACCTTTCAGCCAGGGCTGCATGCTCTGACCCTCAGCTGGGGGATGCTCAGCTGAAGAGATGCTTGGGGCAGGGTGAGCATCCTCCTCTGTGCAGGACAGTAGCCACATGGGATTCATTGGCAGTGTTCTTTAGTGTGTAGTTTAGTTTCTAGCTTCTGCTTGTTGCTCTGTTTCCTCTGCTGAAGTAATGAGTGTGCTTATTCTTGGGCGTTTTCTTCTTTAACGCTCTTAGCTAGCCAGATTGTTCATAATAAAAGTTTATGCCCAACACTGGGGCAGAGGTAGGCTCATTGTATTTAGGGCTGGAAGATCTGGCAGCAGAGCCCCAGGACCAAACAGGAGGAAGGGAAGAGCAAACACAAATTCCCTCGGTGTCCAGCTACAGGGATGGTGGGTGTCTCTGGGCTGACTGGGTAACTCCAGTGGGCTACATGATGTAAAGCTAACTGGGGTTGCACCCTGACTTAGTTTTTTTCTTTTCTTCAATGTGGAGCTCTTCTGGTGATGCAGTATCCCAGGAAAAGCCCTATACATATGTACCTCCATATCTCGTTCCAGCCTCAATTCCAGCATCCTCATGCTGCCAAGCCTGGGCAGTCCTTACTAGGAGAGCTGACTTTCCCAGAAACCTTTGTATTTAAGTGATTAATTGGATTTTAACCAATAAATGTACAATGAATGGAGCTGGCATAGACTTTGGAATAGGTGTGTAGAAGGCTCACACCTGTCTCAATTATTCCTCTAGACCCAGGGACAATTTCTTTTTTTTTTTTTTAAAGATTTTATTCATTTATTATGTATACAATATTCTGCTTCCATGTATATCTGCACACCAGAAGAGGGCACCAGGTCTCATAACGGATGGTTGTGAGCCACCATGTGGTTGCTGGGAATTGAACTCAGGCCCTCTGGTAGAGCAGTCAGTGCTCTTAACCTCTGAGCCATCTCTTCAGCTGCGCCCCCCCCCCCCCCGGACAATTTCTACCCCTTCCTTCTTCCTTTCCTAGGAAGCTCAGTGAGTGAGAACTGCATCTGTATGGCATTTTGATCTAAGCTCTAGCCAAGTATTAGAAATATTGAAAATACTTACCAATCATGGCTTCTATTGTGGGGTATGTGGGGGACATGGAGGCTGTCAGTATAACAGACTTGTGTTGTCCCCACCCCTTTCCCCGCCCTGTTCTCCCCCTCAGCTGAATAATTTAAATTCTAATTCTAGAATTCCTCCTTGGATTTTAGATTCCACATTCTTTATAGGTCCCAGTTCCCATATTTGTTCCAACCCATGATGGTTGAACATGTAAGTTTTGGATCCCTTCATTAATAATGTGTCTGAAATGAAAAAAAAAACAAAAACAAAAACCAACTAAACAGACAACAACAGCAACAACAAAACAAGTCTTGCCCTCGGTGTCCTTTGTTTCTTAGCAATGCAAGGCACCGTTCATTCAGAAAGTTCATCATCTGGCCTTTCACCCTTGGTAAATCCAGGGCCCCTTCCCTCAAGTCAAGGTCAAGATTGACAGCAGGTTTTGTTTGTTTTTGTGTTTGACACTCTTGTTATGGTTGAAAAGGCCAGTAGTTTCTGTGTTACTCACTTTGTTGCAACAGAATCTTTTCTCGCTCCATCTTCTCATCCTTCTCCCATTCTGCCTTCCGCCTGGACCATGTATCTTCCATTTCATCATAAACGCTATCCTGTGGGGGCACAGAGGCACTTTGAAAAGAGCTATAACATGGGGGTGGGCACTGCAGATGCTTTGACAGCACCCTTGGGCACTCAGCAGAGCACTGGGACCTTGCTCTCCCTTCAACTGGGCATCACCAAGGGGCCCCTATGTGGGTGATACTTAAAAACAATTCCGGCTAAACTTTTATGTTTCTGGTTATGAGCCTACCCTTTAACAGCTGAGCCATCTCTCCAGCCCCAGCTAAGCTCAGTGGGGAACTAGGATAAGCTCAAGGGTCAAAGGGCTATCTACAAACTTCAAACAGCGTTTGCCAAGCTGGATCTCAACTTCCTTTGAAGACAGGAAAGGCTCTCTGTTTCAGAGATCACATCCGATTCTGCATTTTCCTGTAAGAGAGCTAGCTCCAACTCTGGAACTTGATCAAGTCTGGGGAATTGTCCTATTTTGTTTTCCATTGCTGTGACAACAGACAGATCAAAAGCAACTTGGGCAGGAAAGGGTTTATTTAGTTTATACTCCTACATTCTATTCCATCACTGAGTGAAGTCAGGGCAGGATCTCAAGGCAGGAACCGATACAAAGACCATGGAGAAGTGCTGCTTACTGGCTGGCTCCATGGCTTGCCTAGCCTGCTTCTACATACACCCCAGGCCCACTTGTCCAGAGGTGGCCCCACTCACAGTGGGCTGAGCTCACCCACAAGAGTTATTAATCAAGAAAATGCCCACAGACTTGTCCACAGGCGATGGAAGCAATTTCTCAAATGAGGCTCCCTCCTCCTGTTTGTGTCACGCTGACAAAAAGCCAACCAGCTCAGGGATGAAAGGAATGGGCTATGTTCTGAAATAACTCCAGCGTTGAGTTCATGGACTGTGTAGAATGCGACAGACTTTTTGGATAGCAACGTGACCAAATCCGTGAAAGGCCTTAAATCTGTTCATTCCTTTGACTAGCATGACTAGTACTCCACTGCTAGGATCAACTGTGTTCAAAGTGCTATTTTCCATCACAGCAAGTGACCGAAACAGCACATGGTCAACAGGAAGGGGACAGAGAGATGCCGAAGGCATGTTCATTAGGATGGGCAGTCATGAAAAAGGAAGGAGAGGCACTAATATGCCCAGTGAAAAGATACAAAAATGTACATAGATTCGCTATGCCATAGTCTCAGTGAAAGTTAAAGCAAAGCACAGGTATTTGCAGGGGTCACCTCTGGTGAGTGACAATTCTTTCTTTTAGGTGTTGCTGTTGTTGGTTATTTCCACTGTGTGTGTGGGGGGAGACACTTACTTGTTTTATGTGGATAAGTGTTTTGACTGCACCTATGTCTGTGCATTGTGTGTATGCCTGGTGCCTGAGGAAGCCAGAAGAGGGAGGGCATTGGAACTGCAGTTAGAGATAGTTTTGAGCTACCATGTAGGTACTGAATCTAGGGTCCTCTGGAAGAGCAACCAGTGCTCTTAACTGCTAAGCTATCTCTCTAGCCCTTCTCTCCTCCCCCCATTTCCTTTTTGAAAAACCGTCAACAGCTATTACTTTGATGACCACAAACAGTTTTTTTCAATAGACCTCTTCAGATTTGCACGGTTGGTCTGTCAAGCATGGAAGCCTCTGGTTCATGCTTCCTGCTGGGTACAGTAGTGACACTGTGGTGGAAAGATGTTAGAATCTCTACATGTTGTCAATCAGAGATGAGCCTTGCTTCTCATCCTCTCAGAATCTATCAGACAACTCTGAATCTCACCTGATACATGTGAAACATATTCTTCAGATACTTATATTCTTTGCTCATTCCATCTGAATGGAAAGAAAACAAGGGCATCACTATTTCTGACAGGCACACTTTCCAAATCTCATGTGAACTACTCAGCACCACACTCGAGGTCCTCCCAAGGTGATGAAATCTTCCTATGACTCCCCAGTCACTCTGGAAGCTTATTAAAAACCCAGATGTTGGATCCTGCCCGAGCCAACTAATGCAGAGCATCTGGAGGTGGGGCCTGGCGCTCCTTGACACATATGCTTCTCAGTGATATCGACACTCACCTGCTCTGCTCAACCATTTTAGTAAGAACCCTCGGAAGTACATGCTTGTCTGTGGGAAGAAGGAACAGCACTTCCCAGCATGCACCTGCTTCTCCTCCCAGCATGCACCTGCCTCTCCTCCCAGCATGCACCTGCTTCTCCTTTTAGTAACACTTGTCCCTTTACAATGGTTCTGAAAACCACATATTCTCTTTAGGAAACTGGAAAACAAGCAAAGTATAAATAAGACACTAACTTAAAATAAAGGACTATAGACTCTATAGTTTAGAGTTTCTCCTCTCTGTGGGCATAAGTCTGTAAAGCCAGTATCTGAAGGATGCACACTGCTCTTCCCAAGGGCAGTGTAAGCAGTGAGGCTTACCCAGTAGAGCCCTATGTGCTACAGAGCCTTGCAATCACAATGTCAATTAGGATGTAATAAAACACTGCCATTTTACATGTGAGAAAACCTGAAGAAATCATAATGATATAGTAATTTTAGAACTTCAAAATGCACTTAAAATATTTCACATTCTCACATCACATATAAAAGCAGATTTTTCAGAAAAAAAAGCAAGTGCCATTCTTAGTCACTCTCATTCCCCTGAGCTTCAAAGAGGAAATCTTAGATGTCCGGCTATGCCAACCCATGGCCATGGAGCCTGGACTAACCACCTTTCCTAGGCTTTACCTAGTTTCTCCTGGGCAGAAGCTTTCTCCGACTTCAGCGCTTCTTTATAGCTGCTCTCTAACTTCTCAAGCTCCACTTTGTGAGCCTTTTTGAGATCCCTGTAGGACAATCAGTGAAAAGAAGTCCAGAGTCAGCAAGCTGGCTCAGTAGGTAAAGGTGCTTTGCCACAGAAGCCATGGTGAAAGGAAAGTACTGACTTAGAAAAATGGTCTTCTGCGATCCACAGAACACTGCGACCAAGTGCGCTGTCACTCCAGTTCCAGGGGATCCAACGCTTTCTGGCTTCTACAGGCCCTACTCTCACATATACAAACCCACACAGAGATACACACATATAAGCAAAATTGAGAATCAAAATCAAACTTTTTTTAAAAAGAAAAAAAAGTGGATTTCAAATATTCTCACCGACAAAAAAATTGATTGAGTTGATGGCTGTGCCAACTAGAGCAGTTTAATTATTACACATTGTATTCACAAATTAGAACAGCATGTTTTTACTCCATAAGTATCTGGAATATAAATCATCATTTATAGCAAAAACAGAAATCCTAGTAGAGACAGCACCCCTATATGAGCCACAGCATTTTACATATGCATTGACATATTTTTTCATTATTTTTAACAGTTTAAAGTTTAGAGCAAAATTACTGGAAAGGCGCAGGGTGCCCACACTCCTCTTATGCCCCATCCTACAGCCTCCCTCCTTCTCAGTGTCCCTGAAAGATGTTACGTTTGTCACAACTGATGAACCGGCATTGACACTTCATTGTCACCTGCTTGGGGGGTCATTCCTGGTCCAGAACATTCTTTGTGTTTGGGAGATGTGTGTGGACAGGCATCCACTGTGAGAGCGTTGTCCATAGTGGTTTTACTATCTTACTATGCTCCACCTGCTGACCCCTCCCACCCCTTCCCAAGGCAATGCCTAGAAACCACTGGCTGTTTTTATTGTCTCCACAGTTTTTTTCTTGCTTAATGTTGGAATAATATAGCATGTGGTCTTTGTGGTCTTTGCAGATAGCCTTTTTTTCCTTTAGTGATATATGTTTGTTTCTTCCATCTGATTTATGGTGTGGAGGCTCTCACTTTGATACGAAAACACTATCAGCACATGAATGCTGGCACCGGGCTGGATCTGGGCTTCTATACTTGTTCTCAGGGCTTCTGTAAGTGCATGTAAGCAGCAACTGGTGACTGCTGAGGGGAAGCCGAGGCCCTTGCCAAAGCTCTGTTCAAAGCAGTGACTGTAGGAAATGTCTCACTGGATAGAAGCCAGGAGAATACTCCAGAAAGTGAGGGTCCCACCTCATTGAGGGAGGGTGTGTGTGTGTGTGTGTGTGTGTGTGTGTGTGTACTGTACATGCATGCATAGAGGCTAGAGGTTAACTTGAGGACTCTGTCTTCTTCTATCATGTGGGTCTTGGAGATTCAATCCAGGTCACTAGGCCTGTTGGAAACACTGTCCCAAATTCTGTACACTTTGATCATCACCTCTCAGGGGCTAGTCTAAGTAACCATTTATCTATGTTTTTTTCTGTGAGGTTTAGACTTCAAATATAAGTGAAAACACATTAATCTGCCTTTGTCCTTCCCTTCCATCTCTGTCATCACAAATGAGAGGATTTCCTTCTCTTTGGGGGCAGACTAGATAGCATTTTAAAATCTCATCTGTTGACAGGACACAGGTTGGTTCTATAATGAGGCGATTGTGCACAGTGTGCAATAAGCATGGGAGTTCAGACTCTCTTATCAAGAACCTAAAAAATGTTCTAAAAAACAATCAGAAGTAATTATAAATAAGTGGCTGTGGATGACGCAGCAAGAGGTGCTGTCTCTCCGCCAGGAAGCCTGCATGCCTTCAAGATTCTCCCCGCACACAGACAGCACACTTCCTTCTCACTCCCGTGGACTTGTTCTATTCCTCTCCCCCATTTCTTTCTTTGTTGCCCAGGCCCTGAGCTAGAGGGGGAGAGTGGGTGGAGGGAAGAAGGAGGAGGAACAGAGGAGGGGGGGAAGGGAGAATGTGCTCACAACAAATCATGTATGACAAAGCTTCGTGGAAAACAACAACAACAAAAAAATGGCTTTTCTCCGCAACGGATCAAAAGAAATACTACAATGGAAATGGAAAGGATGAATGATACAAAAGCAGGAACACAAAGCATAAACTGTTTCATCTTAGTGACCTCCAACAGAGCCACCCTGCTCTCTGAGGACACCTCTCACACACCATAGCCAGCTGCCCTTGGTCCCACTGGGAGCCCCAGGGAACTGGAATCCTGCCACTGCTTTGCACATGGGCCTTTGCCAGGAAGCCTACCTGGTCTCATTTTCAAACTTCTGTTTCATCTCAGTGCAGCGGAGTTCCATCTCGTCGGAGAGCTGGAAATGGGGCCAGTGTTAACAACATCGCATGCAGGGCTCCAGGGGGCTCTAATCTACATCTCTGACGCCCCTCCCTTCAGAGGTGATGTCTGCCTCAGTCTCTGCTGGGTGGGCTCTGCAGTGCAGAGGGCACACACTTTGAGGGTGGGTCTGCTTCCTTTGGATTCTTTCACTCTTGGGAATCACTTATTTAGCAACAGACTTGGCTAGAAGAGTAAAAAGAACCAATCATCAGACTGCAGACATATTACAGGGTTACCTGTGGCCACGCATTCCCTCCTCACCGTCCTCCTTGCCCCCAGCTGGGGAGTCGGCTATCTTGGCCACAGGCTCCTTTGAGAAGAACTATCTCCTCCACACTGTGGGACATCCAGGCTCTTCTTCTGAGTCCCAGTGCGCTGAGGCAACGGGGTGTAAACTCCTCAGTCTCTGCCTGCTGTTGTCTGTCTGTTCGTGGTAATGACTCTTCTAAAAATGTCTTATCCCTAACCACCATCTCACTGTCATCCTGAAGTCACACTGAGACCTTTCAAAGGTCTCACTACTAACGGGATGTTCACAGTAGGAATATTTTCAGGACACCCCCAATAAAGACAGTCTCTAAAGCTGCCTTCCATAGGGCCTGTGCCAGGGAGTCAAATGTGAATTTGCCTGAAGCCCGACCTCCTTACACAGGAGACGTAAGTTTCTCAAACTTCAGTTTCCCTTTTGAAGAAGAGGAAGACATCAAACCAGTAGCATAACAAGGTAACAAATCAGAGGTGGCAAAAGTCTCAGCCTGGTCACAAGGCAGTTCACTGTAAGATGCGGATGGCCTGGGACAAATCAGCTTGAGAGGCTGCTATGGGAAGGTAGAGAGGCGGAGCCTCCGGGGAAGGGGTGCCTCAGGGGAGGCAGAGCCTCAGGGGGAGGCATGTTCCTGAACATGACTCTGGTCTGTCATTCCTGCCCTGGTCACCAGGTACACCTGCCTGAGCTGGGGAAGAAGGCATCAAGCCTGAACCAATGACCAAAACGTTAAAAATGCCAACTGTTAAAACAAAAACAAAAACAAAACAAAACAAAAAACACATTAGACAATGAAAGGACTCGAGCTGCTTCTGAAGAATGGGCAATGAGAGCTTAGTAGTAATAGAGACTGGACACGGCGGGGGGGGGGGTTCCTAGAAGCTTTTGCACCACACCAGAGACATGTTCCGTGCTGGAGTCATTAGCAATAGTCTGGTAACCTCTGATGCTTGTATCTTATGGCAAAGGCCAGAGTGAGAGTAATTAGTGATCCTCCTGGAGGAGAAGATAGTGTCACCACATACCCGGAGGCACCTGGAGAGCCTCTGGAATGGAATGTCTTTGAGTTACAGTTCACAGTTATGGGTGAGGGTGCAGGCAGAGAAATATCACCCAGTACACAGTCCTCTTTGCAAAGTCCTGCATCTGAATAGCATGGCTCACTACAGCAAAGTGTTTGCCTGGCGCATAGATGTTCTGAAAGTATTAGTTCTGAGGATGTGGTTAATGCAAGGATCACTCACCAATTTCTGGGCAGACTGGTGGTCTCTGTTCATTTGTTCTATTATTGCTGTCAGCTCGGAGATCTGCTCCTCAAGGTCAGAAATGATGTCAGTCCTGTGAGACAAACACTTCTGTCACCACATGCCAGCCAGGTCCCAGGCTGCCTAACTCAGGTCTGCAGAGCGCCTGCTCTGCCACTTTGGCATGGGGATGCAGCGGTGGAGGCTGGACCTGAATAAGGCATTTCATAGTGGGGTGGCTGAACCTTGTGTCTGGTCCTTAAGGTGAGGTAGCTGGAAGTGCTCAGGGCAGTGTGGTGTTCTGTTGAGCAGAAGAGAAATAAGAGTGTGGCGGACACTTACCGGACTTTGGTTGCCACTAGTTGAACACAAGAGGGAGAGTTCAGAGGATTTGGAAATGGGGGAGCCTGGGAAGAATTCTGACAGCCAACTGGAGACAAGGAATGGCCATGGATGAGACCAAGAGGAGGCTTAAATGAGGAAGTGTGTGAGGCACCTGTCATGTCTGCAATCCCAGCACTCAAGGACAGGAGGATAGGAGTTTGTGTCCAGCCTGGGTCACACAGCCTTATAGTATTTCCCAATTTTTTTCCCAAGACAGGGTTGTCCACCACACCCAGTGTGTGTGTGTGTGTGTGTGTGTGTGTGTGTGTGTGTGTGTGTGGTGATGGAACACTGCAGTGGTGCTGGGCGGGAGTTCTCAAGAAGCTTCATTTTCTTGGTGTCCTGCATTCCTCTCTTGGCGTAGAGACATGATGTCAGGTGTGAAAACAAGAAAAAGGATGTAGAAGAGGAGGGAGCTGGGGGAGGAGGAAGCTGAAAAGTAGCAAATCTTTGTCTTTTAAGTGTGGTCTTTGCTGTGAACAACATTCACAGCTTTAGCTGGGAACAAAATGAACATGATGGGTTTCATTCTACTGCAAATGAGGGCAGCTTCCTTTTGAGACCAAGAGGTTGCTATGAATACTACTCAGACTACAGGCATCTGACCCGTTGTCTCCCTGCAGAGGATGGAGAGTTGAGCAGGGAAGAGAAAATAGAGGCTGGATCCCCTCCCCACCCTACCCTGCCCCTGACTGGATGGGAAGTTGGGGATATGACTCTGGCTTGTCTGAGCCAGCTGAGATCAGTAACTCTATGACTTCCATGGCATGGCCTCGTCCATAACCCTTCCCAGAGGTAATAACTGCCAACAATTCAGATGTTGCCTTTCTATGTAGCAACAGATGGGTGACTGTATGTGTGTGTGTTTATGTATGGTATATTTGAGTGTGTGTTCCTGCACATGAACATGGGTACACATGGAGGCCAGGGTTCAATATTAAGTGTCTTCCTCTGTTGCTTTCCACATTCTTTTATGAGACAGGCTTTCTGACTGAACTTAGAGCTCATGTTTCAACTAGTTCAGCTGGCTAGTAAACCCCAGGGATTGTCCTCCTGTCTTTCAGTGCTAGGATCATGGGCGTGAGTCACCATTCCCAGCTTCTTCCACGGATGCTGGAGACTGAAACTAACTTGATAACTTGAACATCTCCCCAGATCCTTTGCAACAACAGCTGCTTTTTCTTGTTTGCTTTTTGTTTTTGATATAGGATCTCTCTATACACAGCCCTGGCTGTCCTGGAACTTACTATGTAGATCAGGCTGGTCTCCCACTAGATCTATCTAGCCATGCCTCCACAACCTGCCTCTCCACACAGCACTGGTATTCAGAGTGTGTGCCACTGTGCCTTCAGAACAGTAGTTCTTACAGCAGACTAAAGCTGGGAGGAGGAGACACTGGGAGAGCCATCTGGTAATGTGGTAAGGAGTGAGAGGCCTAGATTTAGGTAGGAGAGTGGAGAAATAGAAGGCGTGAATGAGAGGTCTAGGAGGTAGAATTGAAATGTATGGGTATGAGCATGAGAATGACATCAGATGGTAGTAAAACAGGTGGGACTTCAGAGAAAGAGCAATGGTGGGTGCTTAACAGGATGGGCCAGGTTGGAACCTTCCAAACTGCATCTCCCAGAGTCATGGGCATTTTTGGATTACTTATCATGGAAAAAAAAACGCATATTCCTGTCTTCCAGAAACTGGCTTTGCTCTTATCCCTACACTCAGAATCCAAACTATCTGTGACAACTTCACCTGTCCCTTCCTGGAAGGAGCACTTTCCTCTTTAGTGTAAGTCATGCTAGCTGGGCTATTTCTGGGCAGGGACCTGTCAGTTGGACATGGATAGCAGGTATTTACTGGAGCCAGGCTGGGCAGACTAGCTGGGCAGAGCCAGCTCTGAGAAACTGGTGTTGAACCAAAGACTTTACCTGGAAAACTTGATTTTGCTCAAGATGTCTGATTCCCCTTGCTTTTTCCTATTGAACATCTCATCTCCCAAGGTGACAGAAATCTGTTCTCGATTTCGAATGAGTTTATAGCCAGGTGACACATCAATCACTTCCTGGGTCTCAAGGTGGAAGGCAAAGAGAAATTGTGAGCCTTGAGGAGCTGAGAGCCCTCCACCTACTGTGGGCTTCCTCACATCGAATGTACAGGGACACTGTGCTGAGATTCTGGGGCCCGAGATCCTCCCGTGCCACTACCCTCAAATCTCTCAGATCCAATCCAAACACTCACTTGCCCACCCTACAGGAACCACTTAAACTCAGCAGCGCCAACTGATCAATCGACCCCACTCTGTTCCTCCTCCTGTTCCTCCACTGTGGCCAGTAGCTGGGCATTATGGGAACTGCTCCACTTTTGGAATTGGGCAGGCCAATTTTTTAAATATCTGGCCCTCGAGCTATTTCACATTTCTGTGACTCAGTTTCCTCTTCAGAAAAATGGTAAATATAAGGTCTTCAAAGGGCTTTTGTAAGAAGGAAAAACAACAAAATAACACGCAAGGAGATGATTAGCATGGGTGCAGACAAATGCAGTGAGCTAATCCTCCTCCCTTCATTAGCTGCCAAGACAGAATCCTGGCAGAGTCATTGGCTAATGTGAATACAGTCATAGCTTCTAGACATGTGCAGACCACTCTACAGCACTACAAGTGACCCAGGCCATTGTGGCCATCTCCTAACTGGCATTTCTGCCTCACCTTCCTTTAAGTCTGACCCATCATGGATCAAGGGCCCAGCATCTTGTGCTTAGATTCTTAAGATGCTGTACCAGCTGGGCTCTGCTTTCATTCTTGTGCTCCCAAAGTTTGAGACCTTTCCACCTAACAGGGTGATTGTGCTTCTCTTTGCTTACTTTGTTCCTGACCATTAACGCCCTTTAACTACTTCATGGTCCTTGCTTAGGAAGGGGAGGAACGGATGAAATGATAAAATAAAAAGTGGTCAGAATATCCTATGAGAAAGTGCATTTTCTAAAACATAGATATAACCTGATCTCACACCTATGTCAGAGCCATGGAGACTCATATTCTGAGGCCCATGTCAGTGCCTTTGTTGTCTTTAGGTGTTTTGACGGGCCTTGCCTCAGGATTTGTGGCTTCCCTGTATGGCAGAGGGCTTCCTGTATGAGTTGTAGCCTGAATGGCCACCATCTATCCCCCCCTTTGCCCCCCATCTACACAAAGCAGGGGAGAATAGTTGAGGTTAGTTACAGTGTGGACACTTATCGACTACTTAAAACGTGCACCATTAGCCGGGCGTTGGTGGCGCACGCCTTTAATCCCAGCACTCGGAAAGCAGAGGCAGAGGCAGGTGGATCTCTGTGAGTTCGAGACCAGCCTGGTCTACAACAGCTAGTTCCAGGACAGCCTCCAAACAGAGAAACCCTATCTCAAAAAAAAAAAAAAAAAAAAAAAAAAAAAAAAAAAAAAACCAACCAAACAAACAAACAAAAAAAACCCCAAAACAAAAACAAAAACAAACATGCACCATTAATGCTAGGAGGATTGCTCCTAGACTCTCAGTTAAGAGTATGTAAAAAAACTCCATGCTTGCACACAGTAGGTGCTAGGTAAATGCTCATCTGGCCCTTTGCCCACTTTTACTCACAGCAGGAGGTTTGCTGCTCTCCTCTGGTTTTACTGTCGGGGCTTTGTCTCTGCAAGAGAAAGGTGCTCAGAAAGCCATGGGGCAGGGGCAGCTGAGAGGCCGAGCTCAGGAGATGATCCCTGAGGCTGCCACCTCTGGCCTTTGTTCTCCTAGGTCAGTTACTTGACCATCCAGAACCCTGGTAGCTGGGGAGTATGTTGGTACAGGGCCTCAGTGAGGGCGAAGTCTTAAATGGATGTGGGTGGGGCTACACCCTGGAGCTCCTTGCTTTTGCCAGCTTATAGAGGCTTCCGTTTCCCTAGTGGCCGTCTTTCACAGTGGTCACATCTCTCTGAGTGCCATTCTTTTTCATAATTGCATTGGCCCCACTTGGAGAATACAGGTAAAGGAACTTCTACATCTCAGATTAGCTACCTGACATTCTCCATCCTCCACCCCATTGCTCTGTCTTTCCACTCTCCAGGGATGGGGACTGGAACCTCTTCGGGCTATGCTTTCTGCCATTCATTGCTTTCTTCACCTCCTTTGAGCTGAAATCACCAGGCATTTGGTTTGGGGAAAAAATCAATGGATTCTGGCAAATTTTTGACATCCCTGGTAGCAAATTAGCTCAAGTCAGCATGGGTGTGGTGGTTCCATGTGTATGTGACCCCTGGGTAGCTGGGGAAGCTGCTGGTACAGGGCCTCAGTGATGGAGAAATCCAAAATGGATGTGGGAAGAGATACACTCTGGAGCTCTCAGGGTGAGTTCATTCCTTGTGTGGTGGTAGATTATTTTATCCTTTGCCTCACGGAGCTAAAAGTACTTACTTTGGGGATACAGCAGGCTTTGTTGATTGGGACAGGAGGTAGTTGCGTTCTCTTGAAACTGGTGAAGGAAGAGTTTGCCTGAAAGCAATAAACAAACAAACACTGGAAATTAAAAAATACGTCTCAACCCTCCCCAGTAAGGGCATATCCACAGTGACTCCAAATTCGAAAGTATGATATGACAACTGGGATTGTGAAGATTTGAGACTTTGAAGACCTCAGGTCCAAGGCTCTCCTACTTGTAGTTGTCCACTATTTCCAAGGACTCCTGGTTGGGGGAGGCAGGCGGGTAGGATTGGAGGAAGGGAGGGAGGGGGAACTGGGGTAAAAATGAAAAACAAATTAAAAAAAAAAAAAAAGAAATTTCCTGGTTGTCAGGGCAAGCCGTCGTTCCTGAGGAGGGACAGCTACCACCAAAGCTCTGTTTAGGACACACACACACACACACACACACACACACACACAAATTGCAAAGTTGCAAAGTCAAGCCCTCTTTATTGAAATGTTGAGTAAGACAGGCCTGAAAGATCAGGGCAGCCTCCAGGGTGGTTGGGAAGGCAGGAAAGCAATGCTTCCTGTTCTGTGGGGAATTTGTGGCAAGTTCTCAACTGGGGACTCTTATAAGACATAGAGGACTACAAAAGAAACAGTCACTTCCTGTACCTAGCCCAACCCAGTTTATTCTTACTTAGGCTTCCCTGTGGAGGTCTTTGGAAGTGGTTGAGGGGTCTTGATTAGCTTCCGTGGCCCCAAGTTCCAGGGGTCCAAGCAGGTGCAGTAGATGAGAGGATTGGGGTACATGGTCGGGGTCAGACACAGTCTTGGTTGCTAGGTCAGGGGCTCTTGCTGAGATGAGAAAACAACCACAAAGAGTTAAACCACTTAGAATAAAGGCAAACAGAGATTGGGAAGGATCAAAGGGCAGCCTGAGGAACAAGGGTGGAGGTTGAGCTGATGTAGGTTGTGGTTGATTGGCATCAAATTAGGGTTTTCTGGCAAAGCTGCATGTGGTGATATTTTGTTTATGATCGAACAAATAAAGCTTGCCTGAAGATCAGAGTTCAAAGCTAGCCACACTACATAGCCATAGAGGCAGGCAGTGGTGGTACACACCTTTAATCCCAGCACTTGAGAGACAGAGGCAGACAGATATCTGTTAGTTCAAGGTCATCCTGAACAAATAGATCCAGACTAAAAGAGAAACAGAGCTCACACAAAGGAGATCTCAGCACTTTGGATCCCTCGCCTTTAATCCCAGCACTAGAGAGGAATGTAAGGTGGGAGGAGACAGGAGTCTGAGGAGCAATGAGTCAGGGGCAGGCTGAGGTTCCATGATCGCCCCTTCAATCTGAGCATTGGTAGAGGTGAGAGCTCTCTAGTGACTGGATGCTTTTCTTCTCTGATCTTCAGCTTAAACACCAATATCTGTCTCTGGATTTTTATTTTTAATAACAACTAGAATTCCTGCTACGGTAGCAAGCACCCTAAACACTTTGCCATTTCTCTTGGCCCACAACTGTAAATTTTAACGAATGCACTTATGTATGTTTTAACCAGTTTTGTTTTGATAAATGTTTGTTTCCGTTTCCTCACTCTAAAAGTGACTTGATGTTTATTAATCTGCTTTTTTAAAAAAGTTCCCTTTGTATCCCCTGGGACCATATTCAAAGCATTTAAAACCAGCAATACAAAGCCAATGAGCCATTAGAACAGATGAGGGCTGTTAGCAAATCATGAGGTAGGGCTGAGCGTGTCAGGGGAGGAACCTGGGCAAGCAAGGCGCTGTGGAGCACATTCAGAGCCTTGTAGTAAAGGCCATTTACTGGTGTGTGTGTGTGTGTGTGTGTGTGTGTGTGTGTGTGTGTGTGTGTGTGTGTGTGTGTGTCCCCTTCTTTTCCTTTCCTGTATTTTCTCCCCAGTGTTTCCCTCAGGCTGGAAGGGCTGGCTGTAAGCCACAGAGCTTAATGGTCCTTAATGGTTGTTTATGACCTTCCCATGATCTTACCTCAATTCTTTCCAAGATTTTCAAAGATTTGTTTCCCTGTGGTTCCTTCCCAAGTTGAGAGTCTTAAAGAAAGCATAACATTTTAGGGAAAGCCAGACCCCATCAGCACAAAATTAGGATTCATTTTACACCAAATCAAAGTTTTTCAGACCTCATGGATTCAGCACATACCCCCAAGCAGTTGAGATGCCAAAGCAGAAATCCACGGGCCTGCCCTAAAAACTGCACATCCAGCCAATGGCTTTCAGAAGGGTTGAGCAGGCATGCCAGGAGCTCCCCTTAGAAGACAGCTCAGTTGTCCCCAGGTATTACAGATAAAGGCACCCTTGAGGAAAAAGTCATTTTCTACCCAGTCCTTTGAGCATGACTTGTGTGGTTTGCTTTAGGGAGAGGCCCAGAGGGTTTGTTTCTTTATCACTATGGAAACAGATTGGTGGCACCTCATTGGCTCAAAGCATGCTGTTCTTAACAGTAGGTTGAAGAAACCGACAGTTAAATCTTCCTAGACACAAATCAGTGTCCATTTTCAACAGCAGGGGATTCATACAAGGTTTTTACTTCATTATCAGACGCGAAGAAGCCTAAAATACATTTCCAGAGCAATAGAATTATACAGCATCCTGGGCCTAAGTGGTGAATGGCCATAATCCCCAGGCTTTGGTAATTGATTTTAACTTCCTCTGTTTTCTCAAAATCCTAGGACTCTAGATGTGCCTGCCTTTTGACACTTAGACATTGAGACCTGTGGAAGTCCACAGGAATGGGCCATTTTTCAGCTACCCATGGTTTCAGATTTTTTTTTCTAAACAAAGCTGGCCTTGCCAAATAAAAAACAAAACAAAACAGACAAAACCAAACTAAAAAAGTGCTTCCTAATTCATTTTTACTTTCCCACAACTTACTAAACAACACATTTTCCAATGAAGGTTCACAATACCTTATTGCTTACTATTACGCAATAAAAACACAATCTTTTTTTTTTTTTTTTTTTGTCTTGTTTTGTTTTTCACGGTAGAGTTTCTCTGTGTAGCCCTGACTCTCCTGGAACTCTCTCTGTAGATCAGGCTAGCATCAAACTCACAGAGATTCAGCAGCCTCTGCTGGGATCAAAGGTGTGAGCCACCACTGCCTGGTCGAGAAGAACTCTGACTCTATCTACATATAAGAACGACTGTGGTGACTGCAAGGAAGAGAAACAGGTGGAGGGGGCATGATTGGAGACAAAGGAACTGTGTAGAAATGTCTCAGAGGAGGGCCAGCAGTTGGGATGACTAGAGGACAAGGTAGGCTGGTATGTTGGAGGGAAGGAAGGAGAGGCACTGTGACTTCTGGGTCTCCAGGTGCCTGTGGTGGTTTGAAAGGAAATGACCCCAAAGGGAGTGACACTATTAAGAGGTATGGCTTTGTTGGAGTAAGTGTGGCCTAGTTGGATGTAGTGTGTCATTGTGGGGGGTGGGCTTTGAGGTCTCCTACGCTCAAGCTACACCCAGTGACACAGTTTACTTTCTGTTGCCTGTGGGGTCAAGATGTAGAACTCTCAGCTCCTTCTCCAGCACCATGTCTGCCTGCATGCTACCATGTCCTGCCATGATGATAATGAACTAAACCTCTGAAACTGTAAGCCACTCAAATTAAATGTTTTCCTTTATAAAAGGTGCTGTGATCACGGTGTCTCTTCATAGCAATTGAAACTGTAACTATGACAGTGGCATTTACTGGTAGAAGTATGTTGGGGATGAACAAGTTTGGGAAGAGACCTTGCATTCTGTTTTGGGCAAGTTGAGGAGCCAGGGGACACCTAAGTGGTGATGTCTACTGGAGAATTTATTAAAAGTTCTGTAAGTTCAGAGACTTCTAGAAACAGATTTAGTAGTCAATCATTTAAGAAGAGTGTGTATCATTTAAGAATATGGCCTGGAACTTAGCTCCAGGCAATGCCAGTTCAACAGCAACCATTTCTCAAAGTCGTCAATGCAAATGAATCCCGATGTTAGTTACTAGTGGTTTAAGGCAGGCAGGTTTGTCAGCTTCATGTAATAGGGAGTGGAGGCCCTGTGAGCAGTCAGTGGGAGGATTCAGACATAAGCCTGGGACCTGGGTTCTGCTATGTCAGCCTCTTGTGTCAACTAAGGGGAGCCTCATGGCTTCTATAACTCCAAGGGCTGTGGAAGACAAGTGGGGACAGACGTTCAGAACTTAAAAGGAGGGAAAGAATTAACAAAGAGGAAATTTGATACATTCAACTAGATTGAGTATTTACTTAGAACCTGTTCATCATGTAATTTTATTTTTATATTTTTGTGATTAGTAAAAAGGAGAGTGTAAGTTCTGAGTGAACAGTGGCTGAAAATAAAGACAGAAGGGAAATAGATGCTGAGGGGAAATCCCAGTCACTTGCCCCAAAGCACTGCCTTGCTAGCATTACTTCAGTTGTTTTCTTGTAGTCAGGTAGAGTCAGGTTCCTGTCCCTAGTACAAATATTTGGAAGTCAGTACCACCCCCCCCACCCCATCCTTGCTGCTGCTCTCCCCGAAACACAGCTACCATTTTGTCTGCTCCTAAACAGCAGAGGGACATGAAGTGTAGGCCATGCTAGTCAGAAGAACACAGACCTCTTGCTGGATCAAAGGCCAGGATAACTGCTAGAATTCCAGCCCCCAACTCTGACAGAGATTCCCTTCTGGACCAGAGGTCACAGCAGCCACCAGAAATACAGACCACAGAGACTAGAAGACCAAAGAGGAAACAAACACCCAGGAGCAAAACACACATCCAACAAAAAGAAACTCAGAAATCGACACCTATACTTATATCCATTCCAAACCCAGATGCCTAGAGGCCAGCTTAAGAACACAATCAACAATAGCCAGGACAACATGTCTCCACCAGAGCTCAGCTATTCTACTGCAGCAAGCCCTAAATGTTCCAACACAGCTGAAGCACAAGAAAATGGTCTTAAAACCAACTTCATTAAAACAATAGAGGTCCTTAAAGAGGAAATGAATAAATCCCTTAGAGAAATCCAGGAAAACACAAACAATGGAAGGAAGTGACTAAATCCCTTAGAGAAATCCAGGAAAAAAATCAAACAGGTGAAGATAATAAAATTGCTCAAGATCTGAAAAAGGGAAATAGAAAAAAAAATAAAGAAAGAAAACACAAACTGAGGGAATCCTGTAGATGGAAAAATCTAGGTAAGTGAACAGGAACTACAGAAACAAGTATCACCAACAGAATACAAGAGATGAAAGAGAGAATCTCAGGCATTGAAGATACAATAGAAGAAATTGACACAGTGGTCAAAGAAAATGTTAATCTAAAAAAATTTCTGACACAAAACATCTAGGAACTAGGACACTATGACAAGACTCAATATAGGAATAATAGGAATAAAAGAAGATTCTCAGCCCAAAGGTCCAGAAAATATTTTCAAGAAAATAAAGAAGAAAATTTTCCTAACCTAAAGAAGGAGCTGCCTATAAAGGTACATAAAACTTACAGAATGCCAAAGTAGATTGAACCAGAAAAGCAAGTCCCCAAACCACATAAAAATTAAAACACTAAACATACAAAAAAAAAAAAAAGAATATTAAAAGCTGCAAGGGAAAGAGGCCAAGTAACATATAAAGGCAGACCTATTAGAATTACATCCTATCTCTCAATGCAGACTCTAAAAGCCAGAAGGGCCTGGACAGATGTCTTGCAGACTCTAAGAGACCATGGATGACACCCCAGATTACTATACCCAGCAAAACTTTCAATCACCATAGACGGAGAAAACAAGATATTCTATGACAAAGTAAAATTTAAACAACGTCTATCTACAAACCAACCCTACAGAAGGAAAACTCTAATCTGAGGAGATTAACTACATCCATGAATGTTGAGAATCCCCACCTCTAAGTCCACTTTCAGTAACCTAGAGATAGTAGGCCATATCATCATCAGCCACCATGTGTGGCACCATCTCCACTGTTGCCACTAGACACATAATCTCCCTATGAAAAGGCACTATGCCCCCTTATAAAAAGCCAGCGCCTTCTCTTCCTGCTCTCTTTCCCCTTCCACCCTGACTCAGAGATAGCCTATGAATGCCCACCCTCCCCCAATAAACCAACTTGAGTGAGATTGTTGCATGGTGTCACTTTGTGGCATTCCTTGGCTCTAATTCACCAAGGTACCGACTGTCACTTAAGTCATAACATTGAAAACACATGAACTAAATAATCTCAAGCAAAACTAAAAGAAGGGAAACACACACACACACACACACCACCACCAACACCACCAACACCAACAACAAAATAACAGGGATTAACAATCACTGGTCATTAATATCTCTCAATATCAATAGACTCAATTCCCCAATACAAAGACATGGGCTAACAGAATGGATTCCAAAACAGGACCATCCTTCTGCTGCATACAAGAAACACACTTCAACATCAAAGATAGACATTACCTCAGAGTAAAGGATTAGAAAAAGGTTTTCCAAACAAATGGACCCAAGAAGCAAGCTGTGTAGCTAGTCTAATGTCTAATAAAATAGACTTCCGACAAAAATTACCCAAAAGATGGGGAAGGACACTTCATACTCATCAAAGGAAAAATCCACCAAGATGCCATCTCAATTCTTAATGTCTATGCTGTAAGTGGAGTCTTCCTGTGCTGGCAGCTGCTCCCAAATAACCACTAAAAAACTTAATATTATTTACACATGCTCAGCCAATAGCTCAGGCTTATTACTAGCTAACTCTTACATTTTAAATTAACCCATTTGTTATCTACCCTCTGCCATGTGGCTCATGGCTTGCTACGTCATTTTCTACATGTCCTGCTTCCTCTTCATCTGCTGCCATCTTCTGACTCCGCTTTTCTTCCTCCCAGAATTCTCTCTATCCCCCAAACCCTAGCCATCGGCCAATCAGCTTTTTATTAAACCACTCAAATGACAAATCTTTACAGTGTACAAAAGAATTATTGCACAGCATTTCCTCTTTTTTGCCTAACTAAAAAGGAAGCTTTTAATTTTAATACAGTAAAATTATATACAACAAAACAGTTATTAAGTAAGAATTTCATTTACAATATCCAGCCCATTTGTTTTTGGCAAATTTAAAGAAAGTACTCAATTATCTATCATACCTTGGTGAGTCTAAAGTTTTGTACTTAATTCACTTACTATCCTAACTAAGGAAAACTTTAAGTCTAATTATTTAGTCTTTAACTCCAACAAAGACCCCAGAAGTATGTAATGTTACCTAAGGACAGGGACATCTGGCTGCCTCAACAGTCACCACAAGTTCTTTTGTAATGTTGGAGCATCCTTCTTTGGCCTGTAGAACTACTATAACTGTACGACTTTACTGAGAAGCAGGGAATTTTGAAGGACTGTCCCACCTTGTTTTGACAAAGTCTGGCAGTCACTCTCTTTTGTGTTCTGCTGGTATAGTTTGGACAGTATACTGTCAGCAATTGAGCAAGGGCAGGTTTTTTTTTTTTGTACAAATGGTTAGCTTTTTCCATAAAGGAAGCAAACTCCATGCAGAGTTTCTTTAATGCCCACCATCTTCTCTGAAGTAAATTGGTGCTGTCAGGAGCAGATGTGTCTCATTTTAATGAAAAGCATTAGGTTATTAAACTTATTAAATGCCATATTCTGTAGGTCTTTGAAGTGTTTGAAGACCATTTATTTATCTAAATGTATCTGTGTATGACCTTGAAAATATATCTAACATGACTATAAGTTTGACTATTATAGATGAAACATACATATAGTATAACAAAATTAACTTCAAATTTGTATCAGTAAATCAAAATCCATACCAATGTAAAATATTTTGAGATTAATAGTTATTTTTTTGATTAAAGTAAGTTTAATAATAGACTTACAACCCCGAAAGAAATAGAAGCAGTCATTAGAACAACAGCAACAACAAAAAGCCCAGGGTCAGACAGCTTTAGTGCAGAATTCTACCAGACTTTCAAAGAAGAGCTAATACCAATACTCCTCAAGTTATTCCACACAACAGAAACAGAAAATGCTCAATTCATTTTATGAGGCCACAGTCACCATGATACCCAAACCACACAGACTCAACAAAGAAAGAATTATAGACCAATCTCCTTCATAAACATTGATGCAAAAATACTCAATAAAATACTCACAAACCTAATCCAAGAATACATCAAAAAGATCATCTACCATGACCAAAAAGGTTTCATTCCAGAGATTCAAGGATGGTTCAACATACAAAAATCTGTCAATATAATCTACCATATAAACAAACTGAAAGAAAAAAAACCCACATCATCATCTCATTAGATTTTGAAAAAATCTTGGACAAAATACAAGGAACATATCTAAACATATTAAAGTCAATTTACAGCAAGCTGACAGCCAACATCAAATTAAGTGGAGAGAAACTCAGAGCAATTCCACTAAATCAGAAACAAGATAAGGCTGTCCACTTTCTCCATATCTATTCAATATAGTACTTGAAGTTTTAGCTAGAACAATAAGACAATTGAAGGAGATCAAGAGGATATAAATTGGAAAGAAAGAAGTCAAAGTATCACTATTTTTTTAAAATTAGATTTATTTATTATATATACAGTATTCTTTCTGCTTGAATGCCTGCATTTCATTAAGAGGGCAACAGATCCCATTATAGATGGCTGTGAGCCACCATGTGGTTCCTGGGAATTGAACTCAGGACAGCCAGTACTCTTAACCTCTGAGCCATTTCTTCAGCCTTAAAGTATCACTATTTGCAGATAATAAGATAGTATACATGCAAAACACCCAGTAGCCCTCCTATATATAAATGACAAATGATGGGGGAAGTACTTCTGTGTATGTTTATCTTATTGATTGTTAAATAAAGTTTTGTTTGGCCAATGAAACAGCAAGTTAGATGGGACTAGGAGTCAAAGAGGATTCTGGGAAATGTAGTAGAGAAGTGGTGATCCAGGCCGGAAGTGACATAGCAAGGAGACTCATATTTAGCAAGGAGAAACAAGTGTCCCCTTTTCCCCTCCGCTCTTTCTCCAGTGGCGCAATGTGATCCACCCGCAAGGAGCGATGCCAATAAGGCATCTGATAAGTTTTATAAAATATATAATTTATGATAATTGAGAGTGAGCTAACAGATGAGAATCCTAGTCATTGGCCAAGCAGCACTGTACCTAATACAAGTCTCTCTGTGCATTAATTGGGGCCCTAACTCAGGAGGGCGGCTGGCATAGAGCGCACACGTGGCCGTGGGGCTTGGTGGCTTTTGGCGGAAAGATTTATCATAACAGACAAACAGCTGAGAAAGAAATCAGGGAACAGCACCCTTCACAATAGCCACAAATATAAAATATCTTGGGTGCAACTCTAATCAAGCAAGTGAATGACCTGTATGATAAAATTTCAAGTCTTTGAAAGAGGAAATTAAAGAAGATAGCAGATGATGGAAAAATTTCCCATGCTCAACAGGCAGTGGTGGTGCACTCCTTTAATCCCAACACTCAGTAGGCAGAGGCAGGAGGATCTCTGTGAGTTCGAGGCCAGCCTGGTCTACAGAGTGAGTTCTAGGACAGGCTCCAAAGCTACCCAGAGAAACCCTGTCTCGAAAAACAAAAACAAAAACAAACAAACAAAAAATGAAAAACAAAACAAAACAAAAAACTCTATATGGAAAAACCAAGAAACCCAGGATAGCTAAAACAATCCTATACAATAAAAGAACTATACAATAGTTCTATAGAACTATGGAAAGAACTATACAAAGAACTTCCAGAGGTATCACTAGCTCTGATTTCAAGCTCTACTACAGAGCTGTAGAAATAAAAACCATATGGCATTGACATAAAAACAGACACATTGATCAGTAGAGTCCAATCAAAGTTCCAGACATAAATCTACACACCTATGGAAAGCTGATTTTTTATATAGAAACCAGAAATATACAATGGAAAGAAGAAAGCATCTTTAACAAATGGCACTTATCTAATAGGATGTCTGCATGTAGAAGAATGCAAATAGATTCATATCTATTACCCTATCACCTCAAGTCCACTCTGTGGACTTGTGTGTTATAGTTGAGTAGTTTGATATTCTTGTGCGACTAACAGTGGGAGCAGGGGCAGTCTCTGACCCTTCTGCTTGCATTTTTACATAAAACAAGATATACTGAACCTGATAGAAGAGAAAATGGAGAATAGCTTTGAATGCATTGGCACAGGAGAAGATTTTCTGAACAGAACACCAGTAGCACAGGCACTAAGACCAATAGTTAATAAATGGTACCTCATGAAGCTGGAAAGCTTCTATAAGGCAAAGGACACTGTCAATAGGACAAAACAGCAGCCTATAGAGTGGGAAAAGATTTTCACGAATTCCACATCTGACAGAGGGCTAATATCCAAAATATATAAAGAACTCAAGAAACTAGATATCAACAAACCAAATAATCTAATAAAAATGGGGTAGAGATCTAAGTAGAGAATTTTCAACAAAGGCATCTCTGTAGTGAGAGATCTAACTATGCCCCTGTGATTAGGGAACAGCCTGGGAGGATCCCTGGAGCTGGAACCTGTGGCAATCACCCACCTCTTGTGTAAGTGCAGTCTCCCCAAATAAACTTCACTTAACCTGTACTTAGTGAATCCTGATTCCCAACAATAAATCTCAAATAAAGAAATGTGCAACATCCTTAGCCACCAGGAAAATGCAAATCAAAATGTCTTTAAGAATCCATCTTACACCAATCAGAATGGCTAAGATAAAAAACCCAAGTGATAGCTCATGCTGGTGAGGATGTGGAGCAAGGGGAACACTCGTTCATTGCTGTAGGAATACAAACTTGTACACCCACTTTGGAAAGCAATATGGCAGATTGTCAGAAAATTGGGCATCAATCTACCTTAAGACCCAACTATATCACTCCTGGGCATATATATATTCAAAGGAAGCTCCACTTTACCACAAGGACACTTGCTCAACTATGTTTATAATAGCCAGAAACTGGAAACAACCTATGTGTCCCTTAACTGAAGAATGGATAAAGAAAAGTGGTACATTTGCACAGAGGAGTACTCAGCTATTAAAAAAGATCATGAAACTTGCAGGTGAATGGATGGAACTAGAAAATGTCATCCTGAGTGAGGTAATTCAGACCCAGAAAGACAAACATGGTAATGTACTAACTTATCAGTGGATATTAGCTGTAAAGTAAAGGATAACCATGCTACAATCCACAGACCCAGAGAGGCTAAGTAACAAGGAGGGCTCAAGGGGGGATGAATAGATCTCCCTGTGAAGAGGGAATAGATTTTGAAGGTAGAGTGGGGTCCGTTGGGGATGGAAAACAGTGTGGGAGTTGGAGGAAGAGTCCTGGGAGAGATGACTGGAATTGGGGGGGGGGCATTTGAGGGCTGAGGTAGAAACCTAGTGCAATAGAAACACCCAGGAATCTTATAGGGTGAAACTAGTGAAAACTCCTAGTACTGGGAGATACAGAGCCTGTACTGGTCATCTTCTGTAACTAGGCTAGGCTTCCAGTGGAGGGACTGGGGCACCAACCCAGCCACATAACCTTTGATCTACCATTGGTCCTGCAGAACTTGTGGGAGTGGCCAACCACTGACTGGTCCAACTTGAGACCCTTGCCATGAGAGGGAGCCCATGCCTGACACTGCCTGGATAGCCAGAACACAGAGGCTGGACAGTACAGAGACCTGGAATAGAACCAAACAACTGGCATGCGCGTGTGCGCGCGCGCGCACACACACACACACACACACACACACACACACACACACACACACACACACACACACAAAGTCAATGAAATGATTCCTAATGATACTTGGCTATATTTTGTAGACTGGTGACTAGCCCAATTGTCATCAAAGAGGCTTCATCCAGCCACTGATGGGAGCAGATGCAGAGACCCACAGCCAAACATTAGGTGGAGCTCAGGGAATCCCGCAGAAGAGTGGGAGGATGGATTGTGGGAGCCAGAGAGGTCAAGGACACCACAAAAAAATGGTGCACAGAATCAATTAACAAGGGCTCATAAGGGCTCACAGAAATTGAGTGACAATTAGGGAGCCTGCCTGGGTCTGACCTAGGTCCTCTGCTTGTTATAGTTGAGTAGTTTGATATTCTTGTGCGACTAACAGTGGGAGCAGGGGCAGTCTCTGACCCTTCTGCTTGCTTTTGGAACCCTTTTCCTTTACTGGATGCCTTGTCCAGCCTTAGTGTGAGGGGATGTGCTCATTTTTATTGCAACTTGATGGGCCATGTTTGGTTGATATCCCTGAGAAGACTGCCCTTTCCTGAAGAGAAATGGAGGAGAAGAACTGGGGGGAGAGAGAAACCAGTCGGGATGTAATATACCAGAGAGAAGATTTTAAACAAACAAAAATTACTGATTTCAGCAAAATGACAATAAAATTAAGTTTTGTGAAATACTTTTTGAGCTTACATTTTTTCACTAAGACCTCCTCACCTCTGGCACACTTTTCATGCTAAAATTTTTTTTTTTTTTTAGCTATTACTGATGATACCACTTGCCAGCCTGTGGGGAGCCACAGCCCCAAGATGGCGCCTGGCTGGATGCCAGGGATACCGAGCTCAGCTGTAAACAAGCTTTATTTGGAAGCCCTTAGTGGATCTGGCGTGGGTCCTCCAGCTGTGACCTATCCGGGATCGCTAGGTGTCGTGAGCTAATTGGGTAATGAGCTTGCTTTTAAGGGCTTGGGAGGGGGGCAGGCTGGGAGAGATAGAAGCTTATGTACAAGGTTCCTGAATAAACTGCTTAAAGAAGAGTCATGGTCGTGTGTCTCTTGCTGGTTGAGATAGACGCGACTTTTTTTTTTTTTTTCAATTTGAAAATTTTGTGGCATTTGGCTCTTCATATAAAACAATGAAAAACAAAATGATATTAGCATAAGTCAAACTTAGTACAGTGAAAACAGACCAAAGCCAATGTCACATTCAAAGCTCTAATCTTGTTGGGTTTTGGATGTATGAATGTTGACTGTGAATTGTGAAAGAAAATGCAAAGAAACTGGAAATGTACCAAAAATTTCATGTAAAAAAAGTAGTTTCATATTTCATTCATGATTCTCGAAATGTCTATAATTCAGTATGGATTTTGAATCTTGAAAAAATCCAGCATGGGATTTTTTTTTTTTTTTTTTTTTTTTTTAAGACAGGGTTTCTTTAAAAAACAAAGAAACAAAAAACCAAAACCAGGTTTGGCTGTCCTGGAACTCACACTGTACACCACCAGGCTGGTCTTGAACTCAGAGATCCAACAGCCTGTGTCCCCTGAGTGCTAGGACTACTGGTGGGCCACCACCCCCTGATTAGCAGGAGACATACATAGCTCAGTGGTAAAGCACTTGCCTATGAGTGAACCTGAACTCCAAAACCCAGCCCACAAGCAGACAATACAAAAACAAAAGTGCGAAGGAGAAACAAGGATATTGAATGCTCTTTTCTATTAATTCCAACAATGGTTACTCTTAGAAACAATTTCCAAATAGCTGTGTGATCAGAAAATTATGAACTATAGGAAAAGAACTACATCATACTTTCTGCATTTCCACATTTACTATCTTCTTAGCGATGACTTTATTCTTGGTGCTACTCTGGGATGGAGCTATTGTGATATATATTCATGGTGTAGCCTAGGTCTAAAAATACCTGAGGGAGGGCAAGCGGTTCAGTGGGCAAAGGTGCTTGACAACGCCCTTCCGTCCACCTGTATTTGATACCCAGAAGCCACGTGGTTGAAGGAGAGAACTGACTCTTGCAGACTTTCTCTGAACCCTGGCACCATCCCCACATCAATACAATTTAAAAGTAAAAGAAAAAAATCATAAAACATTCCAAGATCTGCTTACTACTTGACTATTAATGTTTTTTTGTATTAGTACAACAAATACAGGATTTTTTTTTTTTAAAAAATAAAAGCCAACATAAAGACTCCATGCTGGATTGTATAGATCTGAAACAAAAATCACAGGGAGACACAGAACAATTTAAGAAGCTATTTGTGTTTATTATCTGAGTTACAATTGATAAAGCAAACAAAGGTGCATAAAGAGCTTTTTTGTTTTGACAAAGTCAAGTTCCAGATACGACACAATGGTATTTTCCTGGAGGCCCCTGGGCCCCATGCCAGGCCTTGGGCCACACTCAGAATTTGAGAGGCACTGTGCATGCCTGTAGTGTATTCTGAGCACAGGTCTCCACACACCTGATGGCAGAGGTGGCCCCAGACAGATGTCAAGCTGATGTGAGAACCATCTGCTACTAATTATGTACTAGGAGCATGGAACACTGTATAAAATGCCTTCAATAGAGGCTAGGCTCTTGTTCCTTCTCTAATGTCCTCCCCTGACAGAATCTGATCATTTATGTCAGACCAAGGGCAAGCACAAAACTAAAAAACAAAAGCTATTAATTAACAATGGTCATTAACTTCTAAAGATTTAAACCTAAGGCTATTTACATAATATTTGGGATCTTCAAGATTCAGGGCAATTTTAATTCTGAGTTCAAAAGGATTTTCCCACTAGGTAACAGGGCACTCAGAAGTACCTGAGAAACAGTCACAGGAAACCCTGAAGGAGAAGACAATTGGGTTTTCCCATGTGAGCATGAAAGCACATATCAGCCGATACTGTAAACAAAAGCGTGCACAGTATCACAGCATACTAGTTCATGGAGGAAGAACTTGCTGGAAGGCTCTAGTTCTTATTACATTTTACAGACAGCCTGATGTAACAGATTCTCAGTACCAAAAATAATTTTAGGTGAAAACTTCACAATCAGCAGAACCCGGTTTTAAGACAGGATTCATTTGCAGAGACAAGCATGCACCAGGGTACAATTATATGTTCCCACAGAACATCAAAATCAATTTAATTTTCAAAAACCTGTCTGGTTTCTTTACCCAGATGTGCTCATTTGGTGCTGAGACACCACCTGCCTCCAGTGACCACGTAGGCACTGACTAAACAAAAGTACACAAGTACTCTCCACACACAGAACTCCGCAAAAAAGAGCTTATAGTGGTTTATGTGACATTTATAAACCTGATTATTTAACACTTTACTACCCGCTTGGGCCTGCACTTCCCTAATTCCTGCTGCTCCTTCTCTGGAAGCTGTAAATGTCCAAACAACAGAAGAGTCTTTTCTTCAGGAAGCAAGGTAAAGCTTGAAGCTTTTGTTGAGGGAGGAACCCAGTTATTTGTAGACTAGAAATACAAATGCTATCTTTTAAAAAAATGAATTGGAATATTTAGAAAATTGAAACCCCTAGGAATCCTTGTTTTAATGCCTGCTTTGCACAAGGTCACTTGCTAACCCGGAATCCTTCATAAGTGTGCGCGCACGAAGACTTGTTGACAGCTAGACTAGGCAAAGGGTGACAAAGGGAGGGACGTCTTTCCGCCCTTTGTTTCTGAGAAATTTTAGAAAAGTTTTATTAAAGAATCTAGAAATATAGAAAACCCATGTGATCTTACCATCACGTGGATTTTTTTTTTAACCCTTTGAGTGCATCTCTTCTTGGGTAGGAGGCTCAAGAGAGAGAAGGAAGCAACTCCCTGCAGAAATGAAGAATTCCTCTCAAGCAAATATTTGCTACTTAAGCACCAAGAGGACTAAATAAGAGACTTCCTGCTTTCACAAACAATACAAGGAGCTCTCTCTTATCTCCCAACGTGTGACATTCTTTCTTGAACAACCCCTCGGAGACAGAGCCACAGCCTGCCACCTCAGAAAGCAGAGCTCTCCTCCCCAGCTCAAGGCCTGCATCACACTGGGAAGGCTGGAGCCCATATTCAGGCCTCACTTGTCTTCAGCTCTCCCATGAACAAGGTCCTTCTCCACTTCTGCAGACACCGAGAACTAGGCAGCTGTTTTAATTTACACAAGGAAAACAATGAAATCCAACAAAAACACACTCTCAAAGCAAGCACCTGGGTTTTACTGCAGTTTACAATTTAATGTGCCTGAGAATTTTTGTGCAAATATATGTCATCTTTCATTAAAAATATGCATAGCACACTTTGGAAAAAGCTAGTTACAACTAACTTTTCTTAAAAATTTACATATATAAATATACAACATAATCTAAATCCTACTGATTGCACTTCTGGTTTAAACCCTTCCGGCCTCCAAGGAAACATGAGAAACATGCAATTATGTTTGCATTCCTTGGCCACCGCATTATCCAGAAGAAATATCCTGAAAAACTTTATTTCCAATTTTCCCCTATTTTCCTTCTTTATCTCTCCCAAGCCCGCTCACATTATTGTTTTTTAAAATTTTTGTTGTGTTGTACAAAAATACAAGTTTAAAAAAACTGAAGTTTTAGTAACCATAAATTCAAAGGAATCTGGGTGGTGTTTGGGTTCTCAGTGCCTGAAAGTTCTGCAATGAGAAAGTCTCCATTTTTGAAGTAAGGGACAGGATAAAACTCCTTATTTTGCTAATGCTGTGACGTACCACTGGATGGATGCATAATTTGAGCAGGCATAGGCAGGGAGAGCATCTACAGTCTCAGTAACAGACAACATACTGCACCAGCCCTCCGGAGCAGCCTCCTGCCGGGACAGCACACCCTTCCTGTCTTTCCTCCTAGGCAGCCTTGTCCTGCCTCTGTTCTCTAGGAACCGAGGGGCCAGCACTTCAGCATTACTGTCATGCTTCAATAGGAGTGGGTTTAGTTTTCTGTTCACTTTTTTATTTTCAAGGCAAGGTTATCCAGCTGAAGGAGCACACTGACTGACCCTTTCTTCCATTTCTGTCTCCAACCTACTCGCGTCACTTGTTCCCACTTTCCGTTTATTCTACTCCATTACCAAAGACCTCATCCAAAGGCTTCCATCCCTCCACCTCTCCACATTCACAACCCTTCTACAACATTCCTTTTCCTTCCTTAGACCAGTCCCTATTCTCAGTGCTTCTCTACCCTTCATGTGCTAATTGATACATGAGGTCAGTTAGTGTTGAGCCTCAGTCTTCCTTCAGGATACCCATTTTGGGTGAGGTTGTGCAAACTGGGGCTCCAAAGCTGGCCATCATGATCGGAAGACTCTGATTCCTCCTCAGTCCACCCAATAAACTGCCACTTGAATTTAAATAAACAGCAGAGTCTGCCTTTTGGAGAGCCACTTCTGCCTCCCGGCTCTTCCCGCTCTCCTGGGGATCAGGGGTCTTGACCACCCTGGCTATCCCTAGTCTTTTTAGCCTGTCTACCAAGTTCATCTTCAGCTGGCCAACATCAGGAGGGGCCCTTGAAGGTCTCAAGCCATACATTTCTTGCAGGAATGTTTCAGCTGGTCGGGAGGCCAAAAAATTCTCAGAGACATGGACTCGGGGCTCAAAGGGCAAGGGAGAGGAGCATGGAGACTGTGATGGGGAATTTGGTGGTGTGGAAGGGGTAGCCAGGGCCTTGGGGCGAGGCTGCAGGAGGGGGTTTTCTGAAGCAGGGCTGTGGTACACCTTAGCAGAGATGCCTCGCTCCTGCAGAAGCTTGGCTAAACTCCGTGTGCTACTGAACGTTATGGTGGAGTCGCGCCGGTTTGTGATGGATTCACCAATGCTGAGTCTATAGGACATGGCAGGAGAGTTCACAGCTGTGTTGGAGGAGCTGCTCCCACTACTTCCACTGGATAGTGATGGGAAGCCGGAGCTGGAAGAAGAGTGAGAGAGCTTAGGAATCAGAAACATCAAGCCGGCATTTAGTGTTTACTATTTGATCTGCTCCATACAGATGTACACCAGGGCAACAATGAAGTGCTCAGCCTTGTATGCAAAGCAACCTTTCATTTGCATGAGGATGACCAACCAGCTGTGTTCTGAAGGACAGCCTTTCCATTTTATTTCACTGAAAAACAGTAAATGTCTAATTGATAAACTGCTATTTTCTCAAACAGTGTTAACTCTAAACATCAGTAAAACATGGACATTCATGAACCACACTATCAGTCTTGCTTTGGAACATGTATTTTTAAGAAACTAAAAATTCTGAAGAGCTTTGACAGATTTTAGACCTTGTTGCTTACTCTCTGCTTAGTTAAGAAAAAAAAGCTAAATAAATCATATATTTATGGCCATTATGGGATGGAAGGGCTCGTCGTTAGTCAACTTCCCTTCGTGAACAAATGCTACCAGGATTTAATACATTTCACTGGAACAAGATGATCACACGTATCAGAATATCAAGACGGTCCTGTGGAGGGTGTGGCTGGCGCCTCAGACCCGGCAGCCTGGTTCACTTTGGGTACAAACAACCTCAGGGGAATCACTTGTTAGCTGTCTGCTCCTGTATCAGCCACCTTCATATTCTATGCCTCAATTTCTTCATTTTATCCAGCATAGTCTGCCTACTTCAAAGAGTTATGACCAAATGAGAAAATGCAATGTCAAAATAGTCTCAGAACACTAATTAATTAAAACCCTGGGCATCTACAAAGGAAACCTGTGTGAGGCCTTTAACTTCCCAGGCCCTCTTACCTAGGGGTGACCTGGGTGATGTCAGAGGGATGTAAGATCCTACAGGTGGTGAAGGTGAATGTCGAGTTCGTGCATGACAGACACTTTCCTGGGTTCGAAGTCGCAACTGAAATACAGATTTTTAGGAAGCCAAACACAGAATAGAAAGACCAGGTTAATAACACAAAAGGCGTACCAATATTTTGTTAGGAATACAGCATTTATCAACTGCCTTTTGTAGCAGAAAGTTCCTAAATATGGAAATGAAATATAGAGAATATACTAGTATTATCTGATTAGTATATAACAGAACTTTGAGCACTTTAAAGTATAAATAAAAGAAGTAAAAATAGCTTAGAAATGAGAGAAAAACACATTAAAAAATTTAAGATCTAGTTATCTAGGTCAAGCTACTCCCCTGGTTCTGATTGTGTGTTGACTCTAGAAAACATCATGGTAATTCCAGGATGAGTCCTCTTTTTTTTTTTTTTTTTTTTTTTTTTTTTATGGGGTTGATATTTGCATTCTGGCACAAAAGCAGTGATGGGTAAAAATTCTGGCTCCTTAGCAATCAAGGCAGTGACACCAGATTATACTTGTATTCTTCATCCTCATATATTCACAGTATTTTTTTTTTTTTAAAGTCAGATTTACTGAAGGCTTCTGACAAAGGAGTAAAATATCATTAAGTCTTGATTTTTTTACTATGCAGTACGTGGATACAGGAAGTGTCCACTGAGTTCCCCTGCTGTCTACAATGCAGTGGATATAAACAGTGGTTACCTAAAGAAAGGCAGTCGTGCACAGCTAACACACAAGCTATAATAATTCCGACTTGGCAATCTGGCAGGCATTTTCTTGGGGAAAAAAAGATGTTAATTTTTTTTTACTAATGACAAATGTAAGCTTCAAGTGAAAATCAGTTTTGGGAAACTTATATCCACTACTGAGAGCTTGAAAACACCCTAACACAGCCTTTCATGCTAATGGAAAGTGTCAACAACTGGGTATCTATGTAACTGTCTTAATGACCAGTGCAGGTTACCAAACCATGAATGAGCAAATGTTCAAAGTGTAGGACAGGCAAACACAATTTTAATAAAAACTAATATGAAATTCATTGCCAGGGTTTCAGATTCCACATTGGTGTAACTATTCAAGAAACTACCACTTGCCAAGTTTTTATCTGATTTCGAACAACATCCATAATTCTTGAAAAACTATTAATATACTTTTTTCTTTTCTAGCTACATGTTCATATAAGGGTACATTTTCTTCACATTGTTCATCATTAGAAGACTGAAGGCAGAAATTGATAATGAGAATCTTCTATTAAGTCATAAATTAGACTTACAAAATTGTAAAACAAAACCATTTTCTTTTCTTTTCTTTTTTTTCTAAGATTTTATTTATTATGTATAGAGTCTTCTGCCTGCATGCCAGCAGAGGGCACCAGATCTCACTTAAGGTGGTTGTGAGCCACCATGTGGTTGCCGGGAATTGAACTCAGGACCTCTGGAAGAACAGTCAGTGCTCTTAACCGCTGAGCCATCTCTCCAGCCCCAAAACCATTTTTCTTACTATGTATAAAACAGTTACTTTTCAGAAAATAGTATTTGCATAACAGAATTTTTATTTTGTTTTCTTTCCTTATTTTGTTTGTTTTTTGAGACAGGGTTTCTCTGTGCAGTCCTGGCTGTCCTGGAACTCACTCTGTAGACCAGGCTGGCCTTAAACTCAGAGATCTGCCTGCCTCTGCCTCCCCAGAGGCATTAAAGGCGTCTGCCACCACTAGCCAGATCAGAATTTTTATTTTTAAATTAGCTAGTGTTTTTATTCTAACTTAATTAGTATCAACAGTCATAACACATACAGATAAGCCTCCTGGCGTTCTCAAGGACTTCTAAGTGTATCAAAGAATCCTAAGACCAGAAGGCTTGCAAACCACTAATGGACCCGATGTATCTCTCTTCCTAATTTACTTTTATAGGCTGGAAGGATAAAATGGAGAAAATCAGAAATTTCAGCAATGCTATAGATTTGTATTATTTTACTTCTTCTAGTGAGTACATGCCAGTGAGATGGCATAGGGTCCCAGGGTAGTGGGACCATGCAAAGCACCGCTTACCAGGCCATGTTCAGCAAGCACCCTTCTCACCTGTAACTGGTCCACCCGCTGAGGTAATGGGTGGCAGGAAAATCCCTGTAACTGGTGTGGGAGCTGCAGGTTTCTGCTCCAGTTGAAGAGGCTGCTGAACCTGAAAAGTGATTCCCTCTTCTTCATCCTCCTCTAAATCCGAGATGTGATAGACGACATCCGTGGGCATTTGGGTGAAACCTTTGGTAATGACCCCTGGTCGTGGGTCAAGGATGGTTCCCAGGTTTGGTTGAGCAAGCTGCTGCCAATGATGTAGAGTCTGTGATCCTGCAGGCAAGCAGGAGAGGCATGCATTACATCTCCCCCCAAATCCTCAGCCGGGAAGACCCTAAGATTAGTGAGTAATAACAATAATGATAAAGACAGTGATACTGATTTGGCTTTGGTATTTTGATAAATTTGTAAATTTAAGTTCTCTGTAGAAAGCTGACATGATGCTGAATGTCTAAGCAATAGCTTTTCTATTTCAAAAGATAATCTTCAAAGGGACATCCAAAGAAGAGGAGAAAAAACCCACTCAGACATTTTTAACAGGATCCAGGCTGCTCAGGCAGGAGGGAGGGAAGCCACCCACTGTAGAGGCGGCCTGCACTTTCCTGGTGGCGAAAACCAGTGTTTACCTAGCACAGTCTGTGAACTTGGAAGCAAAAACTGGGCACTTAGGTTGGAAAATAACTTGAATTTCTTTGTGTACTTCTCTACTTGATTTTCATGACTCTGTTTTTCCTGGACTCCCAGAGGGACAGGAAAATGCAGGTGACAGAGGGGAGAACTCATCCCTTTGGTTCCAGCCTATGGGATGTTGGTGAATGGTCATCCCATGCCCTTGTGCCAGAAGTAACAATTAATTTTGTCACTATGGTAATTTCATCCTAAAATTGGCAACTCTAACCAAAATTTGGATCTAAACTAGGATTCCTTTTTAAATTTGTTTTTCTAACTAGGAGTTCTTAATGGTTACGCATTCAAACTTTTGTTTAATAAAGAATTTTTTTAAAACACAGTATCAGAGAATCATTCATGAACCATCAATATCCCATAAATCAGATATTTATTTTGAATTTAACTTTTATTTTTAGATAAAATTGAACTCAAGGAGAAAAAAGTACAAGCACACATGTGTGCCTCTATGTCAATGACACTTGTTGGGTGGAGTTTTCTGTAGGTGGAGATAAAGCAATTCTCTGGATCATTTTCATTTGTTATACCCTGTTGGCTTTAACAAGGTAACTGCTATCAATGATATTCCATAGCAACAGTTAGGAAAAGACTCTTTCCACTTCCCTTTTCCACCGATACCAAAACGTGTGAAAAAGAATGAATGGCGGAGGACTTAGTAACACAGGGCTCACTGTCCACTAACTGTCCAGTACATAGCATCGCCACACACAGCAGATTTACAGACAGCTTGTGCATACAGTGCTCTCCTAACTGCTGCTGCCCAGATTTCAATTCTAGGAGAGACGTCTAACGTACACACAGCTTCTAAAAGCTGATACTGACTAATTACCTTCCAGGGGCTTGACAATCTGTAATTTTTCTGGCATGAAGCCTCGAAGGCAGCTGGCACTGCCAAGGTCTGTGGTCTCCGACTGGTCAGTGCTAAATGAGTCCAGGTTCCTTGTGGGGCTGTCGCAGCTACCAATTCCTTCCTTCTCAGCCAGAACCTGGATCTTGCGTTCCCATTCTTCAGCAAAGAACTGCTTCTCACTTAAGTAGTTCTGTCTTCTAAGGCTAAGGCGATGCAATGCCGTGGCCAAATCACTGTCTTCAGTGGGTCCTGGGTGGCTTATGGGCCGAGAGTTCCTGTGGGGAAATCACACTTGCTGATGAGATTGTAGGTTATGTGCACAATCTAGACCTGTTCTTTCTACGGGTTCAAAAGACTGACCTTAGGAATGAGGTGCTTTCTAAACTATTTGAAATATGAAGAATGACAGACAAAACCATCAACAGTACTATCTATCATTGTAATTCATCATTTCCAATTACTTCTAGAAAGTCAAAAGTATATTGTGTTTGCTAACTTTTACATTTCATTTAATTCTGAAACTGCAGGTATGTCTACCTTTATGTTCAGATCGGACAATCCCAAAGCGAGTATTACCACAGTTCACAGCATTACTCAGTTCACTGAGTGCAAGAGGTACCATTGGTTTATAACTGAATGAAGAGAAGTGTTAGCCAGAAACTATTACATGCTACTAATCACAAAATGCAATGACTTTAAAAAAGTGTGAGGAGAGTGTGGTGGGACTCAGGAGAATCATGATTTTGATGGCAGTCTGGGCTGCACAGAAAGTTCAGGGCAGCCTGGCTACACAGGAAAACACCCTACCTAAAAATAAATAGACAAAGAAGAAGAAGAAGAAGAAGAAGAAGAAGAAGAAGAAGAAGAAGAAGAAGAAGAAGAAGAAGAAGAAGAAGAAGAAGAAGAAGGTAACTGATTGCTGAAAAAGGTGTGAAAAAATTTATTTTGGGCCACAAACATCCTCTGAATATGCAGAATATTTAAAAGACAACAAGGATTAGAAATTACAAAACCTCAGATCCTCATAGGGCTCTGATGCACATTCTTTTCACTTTTCAGGGTTGTGAAATTGGAGGTAGTTTAGAACTGATGCAAAAGGAACAGTCAGTCCTCTCTCCGCCGCTGAAGTGAGCTGAGTATGTGAATCTGCTACACCAACCCCACAAGGAATGCAGACCCATAGCAGGACCCATGCCTTACCCTGGAACCTCCTCTGTGCTGCCCCCTCGGTTCAGGAGTGTGTTGTCCTCTGTTTGCTGGACACCAGACTCAAAAGGTTTTGCTGTCATGATGACACTTGAACGGTTGGAGCCTGGGATGGGTAGCAAGGCTGGGAAGGTGACAGAGCGGCCCCGAGTGTCATTGGCAACCTTGACAGTATTAAACACCCGTTTCTGCTGGGCCCTGTCAAAAAGAGAAGACAACAAGCATTCGTTCCTGTTCCTATTACCCACTAGAGGGCACCCCTGAGACTTGCGCATGCATAGACAGAACTGGAAATGAAGCCCTCCCTGCACACTCTTAAGTTTGGGAGAAATGAGAGAATAAACTTTAGTACAGGAGAGCTCCCTCATGAGAAGACAATCTGCACAGTACAGAGTCACTCCTGATTGGCAATCATCACTTTGTGTTGTGTTTCTTCCCTCAGTGCCCAGGGATCAAACCCAGGACAGACCTCGCTCTGCCTCCTGAGCTCCACCAGCCTTGCACTCCCTGGCTCTCGCTTCTTTTCAATTTCCACTCCAATGACGCAGTAACAGCCCTTGTGATCTATACTTACTTTTGTTTAAATACAGATTCCTCATCCAAACTCAGCTTTTTACGCATGGTCCCTTCAATCTCAGCTGCCAACGATTCCTAGAAAAAGGAGTTCAAGATTTGTAAAATGATTGCTATTCTCAAATGAATGAAAAGTCTATACAAGCATGCATTTTTTGTTATAAGAAAGGAAATACAAGACTAAAATTCAAATTGGGAAGACAGACTGTGGAGATAGAAACTCTTAAAGAAGAAACTCTCCTTTCAGGAAGCATGTTTCGAAGGTGGCAATGGACAAGCAAGCGAGTGGATATCCTTCACTTTTCTCTGCTCGACTATGGATGTGTTATGAGTAGCTGATTTAGGTCCCTGCTGCCCAGGCTTTCCACAACAGACTTGCAGACCTAGAGTTGTGAGGTAAAATAAACTCTTTCTCTCCCAAGTTGCTTTTTGTCAAAGAAATATATCACAGCAACGAAAATGAAACCAGAGCAGTAGTCATCACAGACATGACCAAAGAACCCTGGATGGAGTTAAAACCAATGGCTAAAGGTTTGATGAAGACATTTACCCTTGATACTTGGTTAATGCAGTATCTACTAGCTTTCATTTGTGTATAGTAAACTAGTAGTGTTAATTTAATTAGTTCATTATTAATATTAACTTTCAAGTGTAAAAAACTGGCAGATAACACAAACTAAAAATTCATAGTTAAACATTAACAATATGATGAACGTACCTCCTGAAATAACATAGTATTATTTCACACCAAAATAACTACACATAAATGTGCCCTGTTTTTCTTAATTTGTGTGTGTGTGTGTGTGTGTGTGTGTGTATGTGTAGGTCAGAAGACAACTCTATAGAGTTGGTTCCCTGTTTCCACTTTTACATGGATTCTGGGGATTGAACCCAAGCCTCAAGTTTTTTGTGCAAAGGCCTTTGACCCACTGAACCATCTTGCTAGCCTCTAAACATATCTTTCAAAGGATATTTTTGGAGCTGGGTGCAATGTCCTGCACATGTAATCTCAAGTAGTCAAGGCTGAGGCAAGAGGATCACTTGATCCTGAAGGTTGAAGCTAGCCTGGCTCTGGTAGAGAGACCCCTTCAAAATGAATGCCTGAATAAATAAATGAGGAAATAAACACACAAACAATAGTTTACAAGTCATAGAATAATAGGTATTGTTGGGAGAACTGGGAAAATTTGAGTGGGCTCTGTGGATGAGAGGACTATGTTGTATTGAGTCAACTTCATGGTAACAGATGGCTGTAGTGCCATTGTCAGGCATGTCCTTGTCTTTAGTAGACATTGTCTCTGTCTTTAGTAAATATAGTTAAGCACTAAGTAGTGATAGGGATATCTGACACCTGCTATAAAACAGTTCAGGAAAAAAAAAAACAATAACAAAAAACAACCAACCAACCAACCAACCAACCAACCAACAACAACAACAACAAAAATCCACTGAGAGGAAATAGCAAAAACATTAATTATCCATGTGAAGAATACATAAAAATTCTGTGTGCTACTTTTTGAAATTTTATTCTAAGTTTCAAATTATTTTAAAATCAAAAATTAACAAACAAAATTCTGGGGATGTAAGTGGTAGAGCACTCGCCTAGCATACATGAGGTCCTGAGTTCAATTCCCTACACTGCTAATTAAATGAATGTTTAGAAAAACCCAAACAATATGGTTCAGTGGGTAAAGGTGTTATCTGCCATGACCAATGACCTGAGGTCAATCCACAGGGCCCACATGGTGGAAGGAAAGGACTGACCCTAGAAATTTGTTCTCTGTTTCCATCAACAGTGGAAGGAAAGGAAGCACGGAGACATGAAAAAGACAGCTACCGAAGAGAAGCATAAGGAATGGGGTCAGGAGAAAGCGTGACTAGGGAAGGAAGAAAACAATCGTTAATAGACATTCACACACACACACACACACACACACACACACACACACACACACACTCACACACACACACTCACACACACACACACACTCTCACACACACACACACTCACACACACACACACACACACACACACACACACACACACACACACAAATGTAAAAACAAATCAGTCTGGCCAGCCTATGCTACATAGCAAGTTGGAGGCCAGCCTGTGCTAAACAGTGACTGTCTCATAAGTTCAGAGTTGCACATAGTTTCTGTAAGAACCAGGTGTTAAAACAGCTCTTTGAAGCAATGTGACAAATTCTGGCATATGCTCAAATTTTAATTGTGTTCTACCATTCCCCAAATATTGTTTATTAATGAATTAAAAAGTCAAGGTTCCTACCTACAGAGACTTACACTCTAGGAAGAGTTAAACCTATCAAGAAACTTATGATCCGTCGATTGAGGGTTAGATGTTTAAAGCATGCCATAAGGCAGACAAGATCCCCGAAACTCACGTGGCAGAGAGAGAACCAACTCTAGAAAGCTGACTTAGAGTTTCTACTGCTGTGAGAAATCACTGTGACCAAAGGCAACTTGGGGAGGCAAGGGCTACTTCTCCTTTGGGATTATGATTGAGCACCCAGGGAAGTCAGGGCAGGAACTCAAGGCAGACACTGGGAAGCAGGAGCTGAGGCAGAGGCCACTGTGGCATGTTCCACCTGTTTTCTTCAGGACCACTGGCCCAGGGTGGTACCACCACAGTGCCTGAGCCCTCTCACACCAATCACCAATTAAGAAAATACCCAAAGACTTGCCCACACACCTATCTTATGGAGGCATTTTCCCAGTTGAGAGCCCCTCTTCCAAAATTACCCTAGCCTGTGTCAAGTCGAAAAAATACTAGTTAGCACAAAACTTTTCTTCTGACTTCCACATGACACATGACACATGACCAGGCACATTCACATGTACATACACTACATGGGGAAAAAGTATGTGGTATGGAGATGGCTCTATGGGCAAAGGCTTGCTTCCAAGTCTCATGACTTGAGTTTCTTAATCCCTGGCTCCCACATCATGGTGGCAAGAAAGAACCAATTTCCACAAGTTGTTCTGACCTCCACACCTACGCTGTGGATCGTGTACATCAAACACACACACACAAAGCAAACAGACATGTATGCCTTAAGTAAGGCATACTTATCTGAGGTAGGATAACCTAGTTTGAATGATTTGTGGTACAGAGGTCAAAACCCAGTTTCCTTAAGAGTTTACTTCAAATACTGTAGCAAATTTAGAATATCATCCTCGAAAATAAGTAAGAGTAATAAGGAAGAGGTGGATATGCAAATTAAAGCTTGACTCAGGAACTGTGTCCCGGAAACAATACAAAGCATGTTCTCTCTTTTCTAGATGCACTTGGCATTGTAAGCCACAGCACACCCTGGAGACGGCATGCAAGCTTCTCTTTTCTCTCTTTAAGCACACGGCAGCTCTTGTCTCTTACCCCTGTGAAAAGTCCGTAAGACTGGGAGAAGCAGAGGTGAGCAGCAGGACCGCATTTGCTACGAAGCTCTTTTATTTCTTCTTGGGACTCGTGTAACATTCCCAGGCACTCCATGTTTCTGTCTTGTAAATCATGAAGCTGGAGGAGAAAAGCGACACACTTATTCTCTCCCCGACAACCCTTGTTAACTGTGAACCCTGGGATAAGGAGTTCCGAGGGATATCAATTTTATCTGGGGCCCAGCAGACTGCAAAAATATCATTTCAACAAAACAACTCCAAAGCAATCTTAGCCATGAACATATTCACATTAAGTTGCCAGGATCTGAGATATCTTGGACAAGTGCTGAAAAAACATGACTTCTCAAAACCTGAAATGTGGCAGAGACAACCTAAACTGTAAATTCAGTATCTGATGGCTCATGCCCAAAACACTCGTGGAGGCAATTTAAAAGTGCTAGCCCATCAGGTTTAGCATAATAGTACATTTTCTCATGAACATCACCCTGAAGTCTTTAAGGGACAAGATTAAGAGTCTAGAAAGTGACTCATTTAATATCAGGATGTCCCATCACCCTAAACAAGTCCCCTTCACCTTGTTTGAAAAACCTTTTATAGCAGTTGGCAAAAGTATAAATTTCAGTGTGTGTCTTAACTGAAAAATTTCTCCACATGTAGCATGAGTCCAGCCACTCAGAGTTAGCAGGGTTGGGGATGCTCATCTAAAATGTATATTACCCTGCCTCTCATTTTGAGAGACTTGGCAGAGGCCTGCCTCTTTGTTTCTTTTCCATGTGCTGCAAAGCCATCCTGAATGGGGAAGACCGGGAAACGTATGGCATGTGTGACCTCACCTCCCATACACACCGCTGCACCTGTAAACACTGGAAGCATCAAGCAGGTGGGGAGGAGGGCTGGTGGGCTGGTGAAACGCTGGTAACATGCCTCACCACACCACCAGCGTCTACAAACATCATCAAGGTTGACTCTGGAAAGCTGGTGTGACACATTCTTGCTTAAAGAGGGACCAGAGCTCCCTTCTGCCCAACTGTCAATCTTGATAAACTGTGGACACTAGTGAGTGCACAGACACGGTAAATGCTGCCCAAAGCAAATCTGGACTGCTCTCATCATCAGTGTGGTGATGAGACGGGTGGGGTGGGGGAGCTCCCTAAGCAGCCTGTCTTGGTGAAAGCGATATGCTCCACAGAAGGGCTGAGGAGATTCAGGTGTTGGGGTGTGCTCTGTCCACACAGGGAGGTTCATTAAGTGCTAACAAGTCCTAAAATGTGAGGCTGAGGTGGTGGAGGCACAGCCAGCACTGGGGAATCCAAGGTAGGTGGATCTCAAGTTTGAGGGTGGCCCGTGTTACACAGAGAGTTCCACGCTAGCCTTAGGCCACATAGAAAACTCTGTCTCAAAGTTAAAAAGATAAATACACTGAAATAGAAATGTCCATGTGGCTTTCACGTGATCAGCTGAACAGAAACTCAGGGTGGTACTTAGGATCTATTTAAAACTTGCTGTTCCCAGTGAGTCTTGTGAATGCTGAACTGTCCCGAAGTTAAATCTATAAGTATATAGAAAGATATATAGAAAGTATATATATATATGTATTTTTGCTTACATATGCAAAAATACTTTCTATTAGAAATCATCTTACTAGGCTAGTTAACACATGCTGATAAGAGGTCTATATTGAATGGAAGACCCAGATATAAACAGCTACAGCCACTTCATTTTTGACAGATGCCAAAAATATGTATTGAAGAAAAACAAACAAACAAACAAACAAAAAACACAAAAATCCAGCTTCCCAGCTTCCTTGGCAAAAATGATGTTGGGAAAACTGTGTATGCATACATAGACGTCTGAAACAGAATCCTCATCTCTCACCTTGCACAAAAGTCATCTGCAAAGTGACAGAGACTTTGAGATGCAGGCACAGTCAAGGACTTGTTGAACAGGGTCCCAGTCATTCCAGAAATGAACAGCTGGGACCTCACGTGATCAAGATAGCAATGGAAACAGCTAATCAGTGAAGATCCAGGCACAGAATGGGGGAAAACCTTTGCCAGGTGTAACCTAACAGAGCATCAACATCTAGAATACACTACTAAAACCTAGACTAGAAACCAAGCAACCCTAGTCAGAATGCAGCCATAGGAAAGCAAGCAACAAATGCCTGTAAGGAGGTGGACAAAAGTGAACCCTTCTTCTGCCATGATGGAGACAGAAGCCAGCCCATCCACTATGAAAATCAGCATAGAAGTTTTCCTCAAAAAAACCAAAAGCAGACCTATTGTACGACCCTGCTGTCAATCCTGTGCATTTACCATAGACTGCAAGCCAACACGGCACAGATACTTGCTCACCAGTGTCTACTGCAACAGTATGCATAAAAGGTACATTAAGGAACCAACATAAGTGTCTAAAACAAACGTACAGTTAAGGAACATGTGGGTATACATAATGCAATGCATTTCAGTCATAAGTTAGAGCAAAGATATGTCACTATCATACTGAGTGAGTTAAAACAGCCTCAGAAAGACAAATCATGTTTTCTCTCATTTGTGTGTGCATTTTTAAAAAAACGTATATAGCTACATAAAATCATGCATGTATATGTGCCATAAAAATAGAGGCGAAACTAACTAGAGAGGCAAAGGAGACTAAGAAGAGTGAGGAGGAAAATGAAGCTAGGTGCATGAGTGGCATATGATATATACTTATATGAAAAAAACTTCAAGTCCCATACTTTTAAAGAAAGTCAAGGTTTTTTTTATTACTCAAGAGGAAGGCTGTCATGATTAGCTTTAGAGACAAGACTTTTTAAGTGCTTTATTTCTCAGATCTCACTAATTTTATTTCAACTGTTTGCTGCTGCTGCTGTATTCCAAATGTGGCAGTTCTCTTCTGGAATTCTTACAAATATGAATGAAATCTCTATTCCCCTCTTACACTGCGAAGACAGAGGAATCCTTCATTACCTCCATCGTCAGCTGTCGCTGGGCATCTTTGGAAGCCTGCAGGTGAAGTCTTAGTTCTTCCTTCTCGATGACATGCTAACAACAAACACATAAGAGGGACATGTGAAGCATTCCCACTTCTTCCTTCTGAAGACATACTAAGTGTATCTATATGGGGTACAGTCTTAGACCTATGACAGTGAACCCACTAGAAGCCAACTAAATAATGTAAGCAGAACACAAAATACATGTGTTCAGAGGATATGGACCATGAATTCCTCCCTGACATCACAACCTTCTCAAGAGAATCTGATATATTTGCAAAAATAAGTAGCACCACAAAAGTTATTTATGATAATTTAGCAGAGGAGCAATATTAAAAGAACAGAGTAAACCATTTAAAGGGGAAGGGCTAGCTTTACTCTGCTCGGTGTGTTAGCACTTTGCAGAACGCAGTGCACCATGACAGGGGTTAGCAGAATTAGGCCAAGTGAGTGAATGTACACACTTCTTTAAGCTTGTGCTGAAGGTCTACAATCTGAGACAGTAGGGAAGAGATCTCCTCTTGGTATCGAATCAGCTCATCGCTCTTCCCCGACAGTTCTTCAGTCATTCTGGACATCTGTGCATTGGTTTCACCTAGGAGCAAAGCCAAAGCTTAGAAACCAACAGAAAGGCAGAAGTGGAGCCAGTGCACAGCAGCTTCCAGGTCAGATGCTGGTTTGTGACAAGCACTGGAGAGATGACTTAAAAAGGCAAACATGCTAAGGAGTTGATAAAGATATGGACTAGTGCATGACCTGGCTTTTTGGAGCCCATTTCCTATGGAGAGATACCTTGCTCAGCCTAGACACAGGCCTTAGTCCTGTCTCAACATGGTGATGGGACAGACTTCGTTGACTCCCATGAGAGGCCTTACCCTTGCTGAGGAGTGGATGGGAGGTGGGGTGGAGGCAATGGGAGGAGGGGAGGGGGAGGGGAAACTGGGATTGGTATGTAAAAAAAGAAAAAAAAAACAGAAAAAAAAAAGAAAATGTGTCAATCTTCAGGAAAGGCTAAAAAGAGAGCTAGGTGAATTATGTGCCTTTGCAAGTGCCAAGAGGTGATTCCACTAGCGCCATTAAGAACACTTTAGGGACAAATCTAAAATCCCACAAACAATGAAAATCAGTCTTAACAGGCCTAACAAAGGAAACCTTCCAGAATGGAGCCATCCCAATCCATGACAGAATGTGACGATGCTAGTGTGATGCTTCTGCAGGCTGGGGGCAGTCAGGGACACCCATCAAACTGAGTGAGGATCCCTTACACCTGTATACATGAAACAGGACCCTTAGAACTGGATCTGGGGATTCCATATCACAGAGCAAATGTGACATCCAGACACAGCAGAAAATCTACTTCCACTGTTTAAACTGACAAGACCGCTTCCTACTGCCGGAGAGTGGCAGCTAAGAACGAAAGGGACAAGAGAGCTCCGGGGACAGTCAACTCTCTGTCAAAATGCAGGAGGCGGGTAAGGAGGTGGAGGGCAGTTGGGCGAGTTCTTTCTAGATCTCTACTATTCTGCTGATCTAGGGGTCCCTATATCTAGGGGACCACACTAAAAGATGTAACCCAGCTGCAGATATTTGTTATAGTGACACAAGAGCAGATCAAACAGCAACCACTTAAAGCTGTATCTACTCAAACCAGTGGTCTAATTTCTGCCTCAAAGCAGAACGAATATGTTACTACTTACGAAGTTCCTTAACACAGTCATTGACCAGCTGTTGTTCCTTCTCTTCATAAGTAAAAGTTTCTGTCTTGATATGACAAGCCTTCGAGAGGGGGAAAACAACAATCACTGATGTGACAATGTGTCCTAATGAATTTGAAGCAAAAGCTACAAAAATCTTTGCCATTTGAAGATTAAAGTTCAGTACTTATAAAGGAAGCAAAGTTATCCATCCCATCTTTGGTTTACGCTCTGACAAAATAAAGGAATGGGAAGGCATGACAGACATCTCCCTTCACTCTTTGAGGGACCTTTGCCCATGCTGGCGCATGCATCTCCATCTCTGTTTGATGCATCGCTAGCCTCAGCCAAAATGTCACCTGCTTGTACATAGGATGTGTTTGCTTCACGCCACTCTATAAACCCAAAGAAACTGTAAAGTTCTGACATGAGCCTCTCTTCTCAGCTGTCTCTGTTAACTATACAAGACGTACACACTATGCCGCCACTATTTTATCTGTCCCACCGGCTCCTACCCATTTCGCAGCAAGCCCTAGGTGACAATGGAAGGCACAGTAGTAATTGGAATGCTATATTGTTTCAATATTACCCAGACTGACCGGATAGCAGATAGCGTTAAAGGAAAGGAAAGTGAGATGCACCTTGGATCGAAGGGCCATGTTCTCTTCTTCCAATTCCCTGAGCTTTTCATGCAGCATGTCCAGTTGCAGCAAACCTTGAGATAAGCTGAAGGACTCATTGAACCGAAGAGGTGTGGAACAGCTGGAGTCAGTTTCACTCTCCTCAGAAGCAATGGAAACGATGCGAAGCAGTTCATCTTTCTTGGATAATTCATGCTGCAGCTGATTAACCTGGACACAAAGCGTGATTAGAACATTCTACACTGTTTACATGCAATGCAGCTTCCAGTTCACGGAGCGAGTGCTTTTTACCATAAAAGTCCCCCACCACATTAACTCCTAGACAAGAGTATGAAGAGAGTAATAAACACTGAATACTTCCTAAGCTACCCATTTAGGTCCTGAACTCAACAAATGTAGCCTTTTCTAGAGCACATGCGAAAAAGCCAATTTTTATTCTTGGTAAAACAGTAATGTAAGAATCTCTTGAGCCTTACAACATACTTTACTTTAGATCCATCCCCATGGCCTGTACCTTTGGCCAACTAATTGGGGGGAATGGCAAGCCTTATACAAGCCAGACACTTGAGTGCTCAACCACTGAGCTACACCTGTAGGACCCTATTTTAAAACTGACTTTGTTTCGTATTTTAACTTCTGAGATACAGTTTCTTGATAACTCTCCAAGGATGACCTTGAACTTGCAGGGCTCCTGTCTCAGCCTCCAGAATAGCGATGACTTGAAGCCTGGGTCACCAAGCTGGGTGATGACTTGTGCTTTTAAGCAAATCTTCCCATTGTGGATGCCCACATTTTTAGGAAACAAATATTTGCTACATAAAGGACCAAATGTGTTCTTAAAGCATAAATAAAATTATATAAAAAAATTACTGCTAGGCATGGTAGTATATGCCTTTTATACCAGCCCTGAGGAGGCAAAGGCAGAGGCAGGTGAATATAAGGCCGGCCTAATCCACATAGCAAGTTCCACGCCAGCTAGAGCTATATGTTAAGACTTTGTCTCAAAGGATGATGGGGGAAGTGCTTCTGTGTAGGTGTTTGTCTTACTGGATGATAAATAAAGTTCTGTTTGGCCAATGAGGTAGCAAGTTAGATGGGACTAGGAGTCAAAGAGGATTCTGGGAAGTGTAGTAGAGAAGTGATGATCCAGGCAGGAAATGACATAGCAGGGGACTCATATTTAAGGAAGGACAACCAGGAAGTACCCCCCTTTTTTCCCCTTCGCCTCCTCCAGCGTCGCCATGTTAGCCACTGGCAAGAGAGGGCGCCAGCAAAACACATCCTCTATAAGATAAGTCTTATAAAATATATAGATTTATGATAATTAAGACTGAGCTAGCAGATGAGAAATCCTAGTCATTGGCCAAGCAGCATTTGTACCTAATATAAGTTTGTGTATTATTTTGTCCATCCACGTGGCGGGCAGAACTCAGGCGGCTGACCGCCCATGTGGTGGTAGGGCTTGGGCAACTTTGGCGGAAAGATTTATTGTAACAAGTCGGGCATTGGTGGCGGGAGACAGAGGCAGGTGGATCTCTGTGAGTTTGAGGCCAGCCTGGTCTACAGAGCCAGTTCCAGGACGGGCTACTAAGCAATACAGAGAAACCCTGTCTCAAAAAAAAAAAAAAAAAAAAAAAAAACCAAAAAAAAAAACCCCCAAAACCAAAGACCAAACAAACAAACAAAACAAAGAGGAAACTGAAATTTAACTATTCAGAATAACAATAAATTACTTATATTTATTGATATTTACTAAATATATTTTTAAATTTACATATTTTCTTACCTTTTGTTCTGGTTTCTGAGTAAGAAACATTTGGGTATTTTGACACCAGTGATTGTCAATAAAAAGCCCACTACCTCTTTTGGAGCTGTTGTCAGTGGGGTCCCACAGACCCTCAAATATTATAGGCTGTGGCCACTGCTCTTGATCACCTTCCAGAACTTGATGGTAAAACACTAGTGCTGAAGATACTGCAAACTTGAGTCATAGAATATGAAGAAATCAAATTGGTACTCACCCAGAAGTTTCATCACTATTGGCTAGTTTTCACAGTGCTGTCAGGTGCTAATACACACTATCAGGGCACCGCTGAGGGTCCTGCCACTGACAGCAACAACCAGCCTAGCAAGACAGGCCCACTGGTGCAATAGTGGCACAAATGTTATGGAGTAACCAACCACTTTCTGATTAGATTTAAAACTTGTTCCATAAGATGGAACTCATACTTGACAGTATTAATTCAGAGTCATGAACCCATGGTCAAGTAGGCCTTAAGGGATGGCCCACTAATAATATTCAGATAACTAGACACAGTAGTACTAAACTAGCTCCTGGTGACCTAGCAGTATACTTTCACCAGAAAAGTTTCATTTTACAGCTAATGGAAATATGTAAAATCAATAGGTACTGGTGTCATTACCTATTGTCAGTATTTCAGGAATATCCAAGGAAATACACTGATCCACTAAATAAGACCTTACTATTACCATTACCATTCCAAATCCAAGGTCAAAGACTTACTTGATCAAAGGCCTGTCCCAACTGCTCCTCCAGGGCTTCGTTCTGCTCAGATAAGACATGGTTCCGCTTTAGCAGAGCTTGCCCAATTCGAGCAGCTAGCTCTAGATCTCTATCCCTCTGTAAAGCAATACATACAAAGGAGAAAAACAAAAAAGCAGATAGCAGATTAGAAATTCTGCAGTGAATTTTGCTCATGTTAAAAGCAAATCTCCTATAAAGGACAGAGATTCATTTTACAACCCTAATAAACAAACAACACGGGGCCAGGCATACAGGTAGTGTTTAGTAAATCTTAGTCAAATGGGAGATTATGTAGTTATAAATGCGAAAGTAAGGTTTTATTGACATCCTATTCATTATGGCCTATCAATCCAACTTCGTAATTAAAATCTTAAGAAACTAGAAAATCAGCACAAGCTTTAGATATGAGGGTGGTGCTAAAGTGGAATGGTAATACAGAGTCAGGTCTAGATATAAAGGTAGTTTCATTAGGAAATTGCTACTCACTCAGATCAGCCTAGCCAGTCGGCAGGAAGCAAGGTAAGTAGGAGCGGCCCACATGTATGTCCCTCACTCTTAAACCTTCCTCACCTCCCCTGACCAAGCGGGCATGGCTAGTATTACCTGTAACCAGCCTCATGCGGGCATGGTTAGGGTATTCCCTACAGGGATGTAGTTCAATAGGAAGAGTGAACTTTTAATACTTGTGCCTGTGTCAATATCTAGTGCATCTCTGACACAAATAAAAAAGTGGACAGAGCCCATATAGTAAACGCCCAGCCAACATTTGTTGAGTATATCAAGTATGGCAATGACACAGATGAGGGATTTAGAACATGGATCAGGTAAGTATACTGGATCAGTTCCATTTAGGGTAGACTATATACATTCAGGATCAGTAGCTTAGAGGAAGGCATGGCCTAGAGCCCAGTTCACAACTCGTGCAAGAATGATAGAATCGGAGACTGGAAATTACAAGTCCATAGGATTCTACCTTGAGCGAGGAGAAGGGAGTCTAAGAAGCTGGTGGTTTTGAGTAAGGAGTGTGGCAAAGCCAAGCAACAGGCATTCTTTCTGGCAGATGATGATATTGAGCAAGAGTATGGGGATCCCACCTGGTGATAATGAGGGCCTTATTTGTAGAATGGAAAATTGTTAATACTTTTAATTGTCTTCTACGTGAATATGGGCTCTGTTTACATTAATCATTAGATGGATAAAACTAGGTTTCTAACTTTTCTTTATCTAGTACATGAAAATCGATCATTTCAGGTCAACTTATCTCACATTAATATAAGCTTAGTGGCATATATGGAAAGCATTCTGAGGATAGACACATATGTCAGAGGAAGTCTTCCATAAGATCAACTGAGCTATGGTATGGGAGAGAATATTGCTGCATGCCAACTGGAAAAGATACACCATGCATGCTAAAACTTCCAAATGGGGCTGGAGAAATGTTCAGTGGTTAAGAGCATTGGCTGTTCTGCTTGGTTCTCCACACTCCTGTGGTGGGTAACAATCATCTGTAATTCCAATTCCAGAGGCTCTGATGCCCTCTTCTGACCTCTGCCGGTACAGCACCTGGGCATGGGTTCACTCTCAGGCAAAAATCCCAAACACATTAAACAAACAAACCAACCCTTAAAACTTGCACGGGTGAACGGAAGCACAAATAATGGCCTGAGCTGGACCACACGGCAGGTGCTGACTTAAATACCACTGCTTTTTTAATGGTATTCTGGCCTAGGTGATTAATGGCAAGGATAACTTAGAAGTGACTTTCGGGGGCTGGAAATATGGCTCTGAGATTAAGGGTTTGTACTGCCCTTACAGAGGGTCCAAAATCCTAGTTCTAAGTGCTCACATTAGGCAGCTCACACCACTTACAACTCCAGCTTCCAAGAATCCAGCACCTCTGCACTTAAGAGCACCCACCCCCCTATAATTTAAAAATAAAATCTTTTAAACAATTACTTTTTCCTAAGACAGCGCGGTCAGACAGCTTTGTAGTCACCCATCTACCCATATCAAAATGATGAGCTTTGGGATGCCAACTGGGTATCTCTTGTTTCGCTATGTTCCCATCTTATGGAAACCAACCTGGAGAATAGGGTGGTTACCATGCTTTTTCTGTGCAAACGGGATACATTCTAAATGATCCTCAAGTTTAGGTTTTTACACTGGAGAAAGAAATGGTATATTCATACCTCTGCCAGGAGATGTGTAACCATGTCGATGTCATTGTAGGTTTTGGTCATCTGTTCCACTCTGTCTGTGCCTAGAACTAAGGAGTTAAAAACAACTCATTGGAGGCTTTAGGTGCATTTGAAAACTTAAAATACAACAATCCTAAGTTTCAACAAAATGCCCAAGTTTTTACAGAAGTTATCCAGAAGAACAAAAGCACACATGAAAACAGGAAAAAGAACAAGTGTTCATACATATAATACCCAAGCTACATCAGCCATTACAAAAGTGCACACATAGTAACTTGAGAAAGTATCAAGTGGGCATGAGGCAATCAAGTCCCGATGACTTCTCTTACTCCTAGGGAGGTAAGTTTTGATCCACTCTTATTTGAAGGTGTGAGCTGGGAGGATGGATTAAGTTACCTACTTTATATTCCAATCAATTAAATTTCTGAAGAATAGCTGTGCAGTGGTGGTGCCTGCCTTTAATCCCAGCACTTGGAGGCACAGGCAGCTGGATCTGAGTTTGAGGCCAGCTTGGTCTACAGAATGAGTTCCAGGACAGCCAGGGCTACAGAGAAACCTTGCCTCAAAAAAACCAAACCAAACCAAAAGTTACTGGAAAGTTATGCTGCTATCACAGAACTGAATTACAAAGTCCTCACAAATTTAAAACTCAAGAAACAAAGAGAAATGGTAATATAAAATAGTTTTCCTTCTGCTATAGTTTTCCAGAAAAATATCAACAATGAATAAGAGCAACACTAATGGACTCAGTATGGTATATACATGTATATATGTGCATATAAATGTAACAATAATAATTACAGAATAAGAGGTCATGAGCTTGAGGGGGTACAGGAGTTGGATTGGGTTAGTAAGAGGGGTGGAAAATAATATAAAGCGGTACTTTGTGAAATTCTAAAAAAAAATTAATATTTTTTAATAAAAAGACAATCTTGGGAGCTTTAATTTAACTTACTTCAGGTATTTAAAATATTAAGGGCAGAAATACATCTTTATTTGGCCTTCTTGATATTTCAAGTTTAATATTTACACCCCCAATTACCCCCCCCCCCCCCCCCGTGTGTGTGTGTGTGTGTGTGTGTGTGTGTGTGTGCACACACAGTTCTAAGAAACTTCCTGGTTCCAGGAAACTACTATCCAGGGCAGGTTAATAATTACTATGAAATGAGCATTCAAAGCAATCATTCTCTAACAGTCTGTCATTAAAAGACATGAAAACATTATGGCTTAGCTGGTTAAGGCACCTGTCACCAAGTTTGAACCTGAGTTTGAACCCTAGAACTGATTCCCACAAGTTGTGCTCTGACCTCCACACATATATTATGGTACAAGTGCCCCTCCCTCCCTACTATATATAAATAAATGTAATCATCATCAGAATAATAATAAACCCAGCTAAAGTGCTTACTGGGAAAATGTGTTAAGATTTGATGTACTCCTCCACGTGAGTCAAATATAGGAATTTCACAAACATACCAATGCTGAGCTTGGAGACTTTTACATAATCTAACAGCTACTATGAACATAACATTATTATACTGAGTGGGTAATGAAACAATTAAAAAAATACAAAAAGAAAAACCAAACTAAAATAAAATGGAAATGAGTCTCTGCACTTGGGACCAGTTTGGTTCAGCCCTTCATTCTCTACGGATCACTGAGTAACGATGAAGACTACTATGTGGGTGACGCGTGCCTGTCCTTGGCATGACAGAAAGTGCTTAGAAGCATGCCTGGAATCCCTGGCACTCAGGTGGAGGCAGCATGATCAGGAGTTCACACCAGCTACACAGTAATGTTCAAGGTGGCCCAGGCCATAGAACAGCCCGTCTTTAAAAACAAAAAAACTTATGTGTCTAAGAACTATGCTCTTTAAGGAATAACATAATTCTTGTGACTGTGTTTAATAAGGAAAGCTAGGAACCCAAAAAGCTCACACACACAATACCAAAGTATTGGGATAATAGATATCGGCAGACAAAATAAATATATACAATTATCAGTAACTGTACTACTTTTTAAGCAATTCTATTCTCTCCTCACCCTGAGGGAAATATCAAGCAAAAGACAAAGGGAGTATAAACTTTGAAGCTTCCTAGTCAGTTACAAGCATGACAACAGTTCTCTCAGACACAATGGCTGCAATCTTCTCCCTGACAGGTCAGGCAGAGTTAAAGCAGGTAAACACCAAGCAAAGGAACAACAACAAAAACTCACTCATGTAGCGGAACGTCTCTTCAGCAAGGACCGGAGAGAGGGTCTCAGGGGCATCTTGGGGCTGGTGTGAAGACTGTGCCCAGTCTTGGTTTTCATAGAGAAAGAGAGAGTCGACTCTTAGCTTATACTGTGGCAGCTGCTCTTCCAGCAGGTTCACCAGCTCAACTTCAGGGAGATCCTCATTGGAGCAGACATCTGAGAAGAGAGTTCCCGTAAGTGAATCTAGTATAATCCATTTACCAAACTGTAGTGACATTAGTCTTTTGAAAGTAGGAGACCAAAGAAATGTTAGACAAGATCCTTTTTCCCCTGACTTTTATTAATGTATTCTAGTCATACTGAGGAGGCTGTTTGAGTTCTAGCCTCTGTCTCTCCATCTGAGAAGGTGACTGGAGGTCTTGACCTCCATGGTGGTTGTGTGAACAAAGTGATACACTATGAAACACTTATATCTTGGTATAATGCCTGGCTCAGGTGGAGATCTGATCAAATGTTAGCTTTCTCCTTAAAAAAGGAAGTCTTTTTCTTTATGTGTGTCATGTGCACATGCAGGTCAGAGAACAACATGGGGTGTTGGTCCTCACCTCCTACCTGCCCTGTCTGAGTCAGGGTTTGTTTTCGCCACAGGCTTTGGGGACTTTCCTGCCTCCACCCCTCATCTCATCTTTGAAGCACTGGTTACTGCATCCAGTACCTTATGCATGGGTGTGTGGCAAGTGCTTTATCCACTGAGCCATCGCCCCAGCCTGGCTCTTTTTATTATTGTTTTACTACTGAGTGTTTAGCCCTCTGATGGTCCGTGTTTATTATCAATTGTGCAGAATCTATAATCACCTGGGAGACAGACCCCTGGAAATGCCCATGGGGATTATTCTGATTACATGAATTGAGCTGGGAAGACTCAACCCAAGTTCTGGCACATTGTCTCTGCCATACCACACATACTTCTATCCAGGGCCTAAATTCTTCAGCTGCCCACTGTCCTGTTTTTCAGCTTTAATATTAGAAGGTACATGGGCTTTGGCATCAAATCTAGTGTCTAAATCTGACTCCTCCACACATTAATGATGGGATATTAGACACAAAACGCATCTCTCTCAAGCCCCAAACCCACACATTTGCAAAATGAAGAGAAATCATCTATTCCATCCGGTGTCATACTTGGCACACAGTAGGCACCCACTGAATACTGCTGATGTCCCTAGTCTTGTCTCTCACAGGCTGGCTTGGAACATAGTTGGTACTTTCTTGTATGTCTGTTCCTGGCTTCCTGTTTATCACATTACCAGCATTTAACACCCTCCAAATTTAGTGTCTACAAAAAAGAGTTATCTTTTTTAGCACAATTAGAATACTAGGGCTTAAAATAAAGGCATACAGCAGGATGACATATCCACCCTCTCATTTTTAGGAGATCTTGTATTTCCTTTGTGGGTAGCATAAAGACACATGCCCTAACGCTGACAAAAGACATCAGTTTAGAAAATAAACACTGAAAGAGCACATTTCTATTAGCTGGCCTGAACTTACCAAGGACAATGTAATAAGTTCAATACAAAGGCTGGCATTATCACACATCTCCACTCAGCCAGAAGATAAGCAGTGGCTTTATAACCACAAGAAGAGATGTGGTCCATTTAAGCCTTCATCATAGTTCCAAAGAACCCTCAAGCCTTGGCAGAGCTATTAAACAGAACTCTGAAAACGTAGCCACTTTTTATTATACAAGTGCCATTTAGGTTCAGGGGTTCTTTTTGGTTTTCTTCCTTTCTTCCTTCCTTTCTTCCCTCCCTCCCTCCCCCTCCCTCCTCCTCCCTCCCTCCTCCCTCCCTCCTCCCTCCCTCCCTCCTTCCTTTCTTTCTTTTAAGATTTATTTATTTATTATGTATATAGTGTTCTGCTTGCATGAATGCTTGCAGGCCAGTACAGGGCACCAGATCTCATTGCAGATGATTGTGAGACACCATATGGTTGCTGGGAATTGAACTTAGGACCTCTGGAAGAGTAAGCAGTGCTCTTAACCGCTGAGCCATCTCTCCAGCCCTCTTTTTGGTTTTCTTAAATATGACTTTAGAACTGGGCTGCCATTGACACACTCAAATCACCCTTCACTCTTTCATCAGATGACCCTCCTACTTAAGGGTAAAAGGTGTGAATTTCATCTCTCAGAATAAACATACACAAACTCTACCTCACTGAATACCTGAGCAATTTAATTAATTATAGAATAGAGAATACTGAAGTAGTGATCCATCTAAAAAAGATGAACCAGCCCCAGAATAAGACCCTTACTACCAAATTATTTATCAAAACAAAACTGAACTCTCTAAGGAAAAATCACTTATCTAGAATATAGCAGGAACACATAATTCAACATTTAAAAATTCAGTCATAAGTGGGTAATGATTATCCATGCTTTTAACCCCAGCACTTGGCAAATGGATCTCTGTGAGTTTGAGGCCAGCCTGGTCTACAGAGTGAGTTCCAGGACAGCCAGGGTTACACAGAGAAACCCTGTCTCAAAAAATCAACAACAACAAACCCCAAACAAATCTCAAAAATCACCTTGACACAACAAGGACAAACTCAATTCATCTGGAATTCTAACACAAGCAGATTTCATCTACACACAAGTGCAAGGTAGGCTGAGGGTTGCCTGGAGCTGGGAATGAGGGGTGGAGATCTGGATGGGAGAGAACTTGCATGGGATGCTCTAAAGTCCTAGACCTTGACTACACCAGTTACATATTTGTCAAAACTCAAGCAGTACATTATTAAAACAGGGACAGTTTTCTATACCTTAATGAACATATGATTAAAGCTGAATCAAAAAACAGCCTTGGATTTATGTGGGTTTCAGAATTCAGAAGGTTTTGGACCTGTTTTTTTTTTTTTTTTTTTTTTTTATAAATCCTTAACTGGTTCTGTAGAAATACATTTGATATATAGCAAATGTAAATCTAACTAAATGAGACAGTCCAGAAAAGGCTACACAAGTCAAGCTTTGTGAGCAAATGATTATTATTAATATGATGATGACAGTGATGTATGTACGGTACATATGAGTGTAGGCACATGTGTGCCACAACATGCATGTGGAGATCAAGAGGACAACCTTCAGGAGTTGGTTTTTACCTCTGCCCTTGTTGAAGCAAGGTCTCTCTCATTTCTGCTGTGCTACACAAACCAGGCTAGTTGGCCTATGTGCCCTGGGCAACCCTGCGTGTGCCTCCCCCCTTCCCATAGGAGTGCTTGGATTACAGATGTATGCTGTTATAGCTGGCTTTTTCTGTTATGTAGGATGTGGGGGATAAACTTGAGTTGTGTGAGGCCTGAGTTGCCACTGCATTCCTCTCTGAACCACCTCCTGGCTCCATTAAGTGATTTTTAAAACAAAACTTTAGGAAAAAAACTTCTAAGTACTCTGAGTTTTTCAAAAGATTTATTTATGTATCTATTTTTGTCTGTTTGTGTCTATGTGAGCATATGAGCATATGTGTATGCAGATGTGTACATGTGGAGATGAGAAGAAGACACTATGTCTCCCCTGTCATTCTCCTCCTGTGTGTGTCTTTGAGGCAGGGGCTCTCCCTGTACTTGGAGCTTGTGTTTTCTAACTGAGCTAGAAACCAAGCAAGCCTCAGAGGTCCTGTCTCAGCTGCTCAGATCTGGTGCTACAGGCATGCACAGGACATCCAGCTTGTTATGTAGGTACTGGGGCCCAAATTCTGGTCCTCATGATTGTGCAGCAAGTCCTCTCCAACCCCCAAGGTTTTATGTTTTAATTTTTAATTTATTTATTCTCGCAAATAAAACCTTAAGGGCCTACAACTCTGTCTGTATACCCTCCAAGTTCCAAGGGCCTCTTGTGTGCCAGGCAGTGTGTTCAGACACTTGTAGGTACAAAAACACAGGTGTGTTGCTCTGACAAAATTCCTGCTCACCCCTGTGAGTATATGGGAGTATGGCACAGAGAAAGAACTCCACAGAAGGCAGATTTTGATAATGGAATTGGAGACCAAGGGATGGAGTGATTCATTCAGTTTGTCTCTGAGGCCTCCAGGCTGGAAAGGGAGGCTGGGGTTTTGTCAAGGCAGGTCACACAGGTCAGACTGAGGCATTTGCACTCTGTCCTGGAGAAATAGCACCTCAACATTATGGAAGTGAACTCACCAGTGATGCTCTCCGAGTCTCTGTGATTGCTATTCATGAGGTTTTCTTCACCTGTTGGTGATGTAAAAATGGCATTCTGGGATTGACTCATGCAGAATCCTTTCCTGCTTTGGTCGAAATGGGCAGCTTCGGTATGAATCGGAGTAAAGGAAATCCATTAAGCCATTTAGTAAAGAAATGAACGTGGTCATATGTATATTTTCTTCAAGACAGATTTTCCACAATGAGTCACGTGACATCTGCAGCTGTAAGTGCTCTCATGTGATTATCATCCCTTGGACAGTCATGGCCTAAAATAAAGAACAGACCAAGTGGTTAGAATTCAGCACGCTCTTTAATTTAGTAACAGGACTCTAATTACCTGGCATGCCTGTCATTGAGAATGTTTTTCTATGGTATACACAACAACAAGAGCAACTCTCAAGGGAATTAGGCTGGACAACATAAATAAATAAATAAGCCAGCTCATGGTTTATGATTCCATTTCTGTAAGAATCCATAGGGGGAAAAAAAACCAACAAAACCCACATGTTTATGGTGCCAAAAAGCAGATCACTGGCTGGGTTAGGGAAGAACTTACTTATATGCAAGAGAATAGTTTGGGGAATGAAGCAGGGAGCCACTGTGACGGCTTTAGAAGGGCATAGACATGATGCCATGTAGAATGCAATTATACAGCTAAGTATGCAAGCTGGTACATATTACACTTCAGTACAGCTATACATTTTTAAATAAAATCAACTCTACTATAGTGACCTATTATGGAGTTGAAGTGAAATGCATTATAGTAGTAGCACAAGGCCAGGAGGGGAAATGGAAACACACACCTGTCATATTTTTAGACTATATGTACAATAGGGCAAACTATGTCAGTGGAAAAATGTACACGACAAACCAGAAAGCAAATAATGCAATAACTCAAGAATTACAGATAATAAACCAATAAAAGAGACAAAATGGAAACAATTGTTCAACTCTGGCCACTACTGGCATTTGGGCCGTTTGTGTGGAACACACTGTATGAACTTTAGCAACACCTGCCCTGTCCTGACTAGGGACTCCTTTCCAGGTTTTCTCCTAGATATAGCAGGCAAAATGTCTCCAGTCACTGCCAGATGTTCTTGGGGGCAAAAGTGCACCAAGCTGAGAACCACTGATATAAAAGAAACTCAACATCACTCATAATTAAAAGAAGTAAAAGTGTAAGCGAAACATTTCACCCGCTAGCCCATCAAATGCTAAGTTTTACTCATTTTTGAATAGGGTATGAGAAAGCAACTCTTTAAAGCTCCATCGATACCAGTGTAAATTACTGTAAGATTTTAGGAAGGCTTTCACAATGTCTACCAACCTTTTAGATGCACAGACACTGTAACTCAACAATTCTACCAACAGAATTTATACGATGGAGATATTCACATAGCATACCAAGACATAGGACCAGAACTCCCTACATAGCACTGACTTAAATGTTTTCAAAAGCACACACATCAAGTAGAATGCCCATAAAGAGATGTCTTAGTAATAGCATGGAAGGAAGCACAATCTAGGCCAGCTTCTGTTACCACAACATTCAGGAGGCTTAGGCAAAGGATAGAATTTGAGGCCAGCCTGGGCTACAAAGAGAGCTTCAGGGGAGGCTACACCACTTAATGAGACCTGGTTTCAAAACAATCAAAGAGCCAGACCTGGTGGCACATGGAAGGCCAGAGGCAGGCAGATCTTTGCGAATTTGAGGCCAGCCACTACTATATAGTGAGACTCTGTCACAAAGAAACAACAAAACAAATAAAGCAAAATAAAGGTTGCAATGCACTAAATAGACATGTCTACTTAAAACAAAGAACAACAAAAACTGGGAACTGTTATTAGTTAGAAAATGTTCAATTTGGTTACATGTGGTGGTGCACACCTGTAATCTCAATACTAAATAGGGAGAGGTAGGGGAACTGTGAATTCAAGGTCACAGTGGGTGAGCTACACGGCGAGCCTGTCAGAGGTCATAGAAGAAGGAAGGGGGTGTTCAGTCCTAACTATAAGCTTTGTTTACATAAAAAGACAGTCTACTAAACAGTTTTAGCAATTTGCAACTTTCGTCCTATGACTACTTAGAGGCATCAACACTCAGTTATGTCTGAGAAGAAGAGAGCACAGAAAAGAACAAAGGAGCCTGGGAAATGGTTAGTGAAGAAAAAAAAGGGACACACTTAAGAACACTGGGGACACAAGTTTCAGAGACAATGTGAGCAGAAGTATCAGAGAGGTCAAAGGGGTATATTGACCTCTGCCCCACCTCCCATGCACAGGAACCTGCACACCAGTGAACACACATATACAAAGAATCTAGTGATGTATTTTAAAAGATAGAATGGCAATGTAAATGTTAAAAGTGACCTTGTCATCAGGCAGGTCATCTAGTACAAGATCGGCAAACGACTGCCAACATCCATATTTGACCTGCCTCCTGTTTTAGCACACTGTGTGAGCTAAGAATAGCTTTTACTTTTAAATGGCTGGAAGAAAAAAAATTACACAATGTAAAAATAAGACAGAATTTAATTTTCAGTGTGTACAAATGAAGTTTTACTGAAATACAGATATGTTCCTGTTTAGATACTGTTCCACTGATTGCATTCATGTTCCATGACAGCTTAGAAATTGTGGTAACTGTGCCACTGGCTATAAATATACAGCCTGCAAGATATTAGAAAAACGCTCTCTCTCACACACACCATCTGATATTTGACAGAAGAAGTTTCTCAACCACTGATTACTAGCAAAACAATTCATCAAAGTACTATTAATGTAAAACTAAGTTTTCCAAGACCAACTTCTGAAAACTGGGTTTCCTTCTACATTTATATACTTGTAATTAGGCTAAAAGAGCAGGCTTTTACTCTCTACACCCAAAGCATATTTAAAAGTTATTTTCAATTTCTACAAACCCCTTTTTAAAAGCAGTAAATTATAAATTTGCCTGAGAGAGAAGGGAAAATGGGGATAGTAAAGAGGGAAGAAAGTGAAAAGTGAAGAGAATTAAAGCAAAGTATCTCCCAACTGGTCCAAGTTGATTTTTTTTTTTTTGTTTGTTTGTTTTTGTTTTTCAAGACAGGGTTTCTCTGTGTAACAGCCCTGGCTGTCCTGGAACTTGCTTTGTAGATCAGGCTGGCCTTGAACTCACAGAGATAGGCCTACCTGCCTCCGGAATGCTGGGACTAAAGGCATGTGGCCACTGCCTGGCTTCCAAGTTGATTCTTAAATAGAACTGCTTTTTTGTTTGTTTTGTTTTGAAATCATGACTTGATAAAAGACCACTGTGAAATGTGACTGAGACTTTGAGACTGTCTGCCTATTGTTCTGTAACTTGCCAGTTGCTTTATTCTTACATTCATGCTGTTGTTACACCTCCCTCCCTCTCCTCAGTTTTTTTTTTTTTAACACCATTTTGAGTAGGACCAGAAATATTTGAGCACTTCAGAATTTATTTTTAATTCTGGAATATTTGTATATGTACAATGTAATATATTGGAGATGGGACTTAAGTCTAAGCATGAAATTTATCTAGTTTTCATGTACACATAGCCTGAAGGACATTTTATAGAATAGTGTCAATGATTTTTTTCCTGTGGACAGAAGTTTCATTGTTGGATGTTTCCACTCATGGCATCAACTTGGTGCTAAAACATCCCTATTTTGTATCATTTTGAACGTCAGATTCTCAGATTAAGGATCCTGCACTTGTAATGCAGCATCTAATCCATGAATAAAATTCAACCCTAAATCATTTGGGATTTAATTTCTGCTTTTTAAAGAAATAAACAGAGTACTTTGCTCCATGTTTAATTAATGTGATTATTTGTACAAACAAGTATGAAGAAGAAAAAAAATATAACAAACTTTCAAACATCATTTACTTGGAATGCTAATAAATGTCACAAATTAAATGTGTTTTTTTTCTCCTTTTTTTAAATCATTTTTTTATCTAATTAGAAACAAGATTGTTTTACATGACAATCCCAGCTCCCTTCTCCCTCCCGTCCTCCCCTACCACCCCCTCAACTAAAACATATCCTTTATTTATTCTATCCTACCTATCACATATGCTTTATTCTATTCTTCACCTGACTCAACCTTTCTGCTCCCTCATGACCTCTGCATCCTTCCTCTTCTTCCCGTCTCATTCTCATAGCTCCCTCCCCCCTTTCCATGTTCTCAATTTGCTCAGGGGATCGTGACCCTTTTCCCTTCTTCAGGGGACAATGTTTGTCTCTCTTAGGGTCCTCCTTGTTTACTAGCTTCTCTGGCAGTATGGATTGTAGGCTGGTAATCCTTTACTCTATGTCTAAAATCCACATATGAGTGAGTACATCCCATGTTTGTCTTTTTGTGACTGGGTTACCTCGCTCAGAATGGTTTCTTCTAGTTCCATCCATTTTCCTACAAATTTCAAGATTCCAGTTTTTTTTCCCGCTGAGTAGTACAGTATTTCTGTATTCCTGGGTTACCCTGACACTTTGCTGTAGAAGAGGATAACCTTGAACTTCGCATCATTCTGCCTCCACATCCTGAAATTACATGGCTGGAATTATAGGTAAGAGCCACCATGCTAGGTTTCTTTTTCTTCTTTTAAAAAACATTTTCATGTGGACCAGTGTTTTGCCTGTATTTATGTCTGTGCACCATGTGCATGGCTGGTACCCGAGGAAGCCAAAAGAGGATGTCAGATCCCTTGGAACCGAAGTTACTGACAGTTGTCAGCCACCATACTGGGGATTGAACCCAGGACCTCTGGAAGACCAGCCAGTGCTCTTGACCTCTGAGCCATCTCTCCAGCCCTCCATTTCTATTTTTTAACTTTGCTTTTTTATATTCATACATCACCACCTAAGAACAAAAATTTATACACAGGTTTTTGACTATGGGTTCCAGACCTTTGCTCTGGAGGTTTGATGATTCGGTCTCAACGCTTGCATCCAGGAACTAAGTCGACAGTAAGAGTCATGGGGAAGGAATGCAGACCTCCAGGGCAGTCCAGGGACCTGCCCAGCCTGCACAGGGCACACCAGGCCAGAGGTGACTTAGCAACGCAGCATTTTCCTGGGGACACCATACAAGGTGTCCCACCTAACCTGGTATCCTTAGGAAGGGCAGTGTGGAGTGTCAGCGGTGACTGCTGGCCAGTTTGTGCATCCTGACATTAGAGTCTGAATTTTAATCTGATTTACTGTGCTTCCATCCTTGTGCTCATTACTTATTGTTTCTGAATTTTATTTCTTTTTTTGCCAAGGAGGGGTTTTCACAAATAAGAGGGGTCAGATATGAAGACTAAATAAAAAATAAGAAGCCCAAGTTTGGCACCTGAGACACAGCAGCTTTTCTCTATTAAGCCTGAGGAAAGCACGTTTTCTGCCTAGTGTTTCTTAAGTTCCCAGCATGTCCAATACAGAACAGGTGCATCTGAAGAGCAGCCCTGGGTAATCTTCAATCCAAAAGAGACAAGAACCAAGGGGGTGAAGGAGTGACCTAGGGCTGGGGCCACTGAGAAGGCTTATCACTGGAGTCCATTCCCTGTGGATTCTCAGCAGGTTTGTTTGTAGTTGGAAGTCTCCCACTGTCTTTCTCCTTAACAAGGCAGCCAGCAAGCTACCATAAACTTAAAGCTTAACCCACCTTCCCCATGTGACCTTAAGCCACCTTCCCCATGTGACTATCCAGTTCTGGGGTCAGAAACATAGGCTGGCTCTGCTGACTGTACTAAGATGTCGGCAAGACCATGCTCCTTTGCGTGCAAGCTCCAGAGAAAAGCCTATTCCCTTGCCTTCTAGCTGCCGCAGCTGCATTTCTTGGCTTTGAGCCTCTTCTAACTATCCTGAAAGCCAGAGGCATGCATCTTTAAACCTCTTCCTCTGCTTCTATTGTCACACTGCTGGCTTCTGCCACCAGATCTTCCTCTGCTTTTTTTTTTTTTTTTTTTTTTTTTTTTAAATAAGAAACCTATAATCAATGCTTAAGGCCCAACTGGATAATCCAGGATAAACTTCCTCTCAAGATCCTGTCTGCCAAGTCCCTCAACCTAATATGACAGTCACAGGTTCCAAAGAGTCAGAGTTGGATGGTGTTGAAAGCTGTGATTCAGGTGACTACAGTCGTTAAGAATGTGAGTCCCAGTGCCACCGCTCACCGGTTGTACCATTTTTTCTCCTTCCATTACGTGTGTCCAGGGGATGGAACTCAGATGGACAGGCTTGGTGGCAAGTGTCTTTGCTGCTGAGCTATTTCACAAACTATTTAACCATGTTTCTTCATCTGTTAAATGGGCTTACTTACACCATCTACTCTGGGTTTTGTGATGAAATTGAAGGAGCTACAAGAGCAACAGCAGCAAGCTCGGAGGGGCACTGGGACAGTTACAGAACTTGGTGAGGTAGAGCACAACAACTGCTATGTGAATACTGTTGTCACTATTTCTGCCACCACCAGAGTGCTAGTTTACTACAGTTCTCATTAATGTCATCATTCGTTCCCAATGTCCGGCACAACAGAAAGCCTACCATCTGCTGCTTGATGGCATCTTCTTGCCACCTAAGAAGTCATGCTTCCTTCCTGTCTTCTGAGAGTGATTTGGTCTGGGGACAGTCATTTTTTTTTTTTCCCTTTCAGTACATGAATAAACAGGAAGCACAGTCCAGAGGCCTAACTATCAGAGACGAAACCCTGGCAAGCACAGACAGAAGGTCCTCAGAGTCTCCTCTAGCTGCACACAATTCTTTGTTCTTCCTTCAGGGTCACTTTCTCTGCTGGATCTTTACTTCATCATTAGAAACAACTACTTTTCTCTATGAGCCACCAAATCAAGCACAGTACATTTAACAAGAAACAGCCCTCTGTAAATCACCCACATTTAGGAGAAAAGCAAATAAAATAACCAACTACCTTATTTAAATAAGAATGAGACTTCAAATGAACCTCTGGAACATGTCACTGTTACAATCATTGCTGGCAGACAATATGACTGAGGACTTAGCTCAGCCATGGGACTCCCCGGCCAACAGTGAGTGCAATATAATAAGCTCTATGCCTAAAAAGCATGGCTACTTCCTTAAAACAGTGTGCTCTGGACAAAAGAGTCCATGGAAAAGACTAGATACTCAGGGAAAGAAACTCACGCTATGTGAATGCAGAGCCTGGAATTACAGTAAATGAAGACTTAATAAAACACATTGAAAATATATCTCAAAAGTTCATTTTATAAGCAGTACTTTGGGGATTAATTTGAAGCACATGTCTGCTGCTGAGTTGCATGTAAGGGTGGTAACAATGCCAATCAGCACTGTGCAGCAGCTCCCCAGGCAGCGGCAAAGTACGCCAGACCACAGATAAGCTTGAACTTTTAAAAGTGAAGTAAATTTATCGTGTTTCTACATGAAATAATTAACTTTTGACCAAGACTAACTGATTGTAACATATATGGCTACACCTTAGACAAATTTACTAAAAAATTCACAGGAACTGAAAAATCAGATAGTGTCCCACATTGGGACTATCATGGCTTTGGGGCTAAGAGCTGAACTTTAGTGCTGAGAGCTGAATTAAAAGGCATGGGGGCAGTCACCACCAAAATCTAAGGAGGCCAGTGAGCAGCACACATCTTGAAGGTGGAGACCACACACACTGTCTAGCAGCATGGTAGCCAGCCACCGAATGGGCCACACCCAGCACAGATTCTCTAGCAGCCATCTCTCCACGTTTCTTCATTTCATAATTGCCACTCAATTTAATAACCAGTAGTGTTTTCAGAATATGAAATATATGAAGGCAGCTTTTACTTACAGACACACTGAATCCCAAAAGGCAGTTAAATCCACCAGGTAGGCATCCAAACCATAAATAAGATTAGGCTTCTGGGGCCAACATTTCCTCCTGCATGATATATATATTCTGGGCTTGTTTGTCTACCGATGTCAACACTGGAGAGGCAGGCACCCCTCCCTGCCACAATCTCCACCACCAGAAGGGAGGTAACCTCTGGCAAGGAAGGAATGCACAGGGCTTCACCTGAAGATAAGAAAACTCTTGAGCCCAAGGTGGCATCTGTGGTTTTGGATAAATTCATCCACTGCACGTCCTTAGCCTTTAAGCTCTTAAACTTTACCGAAGCATTCCATGTTAACACCGGTCTTCAGCCCAAACCACTTCAGATTATCACATCATGTTTCTTTACCTCTGGATGATCATTAATGGCAGAGGCCTCTTTCTTCACAACTACAGAACTGTCCTTCATAACCATCTCTATTATCTAGTCGCAGTACGTGAAATGATATTTTAATTTTGTATGCTATTCCTACTTTGAATCCACAAATTGGTTACCAACACTGCTTTTAAGGCAAAAGGAAATGCGTAATATTTTTACACTTTTTGAAACATGGCGTCATGTAGTTCAGGCTGGCTTCAAACTTGCTGCATAGCTGAGGATGACCTGGGATTTCTGATCCTTCTGCCTCACCTCTTGAATGACGGGAATGACAGGTGTGTGCCATCACACCTGATTTACTTACTCAGTACTCAGGCTTTCATATACACCCACCAAACACTCTACATCCAGAACCCCAGGTCTGAGTTTGTAGGAGAGTCTGTGCTTCAGAAGACTTGCAAGAAAGTTAATCCACAACACAAGAGCAAGGCTTGCTGTCCTGTCCTCTGCGACATGTAAAGCTTGCTTGGCACATACTGAAGTCTTGGAGAAATCTGACCTGGTATCTCCTGAGTGAAAAACATGCATTATTTGTAGTTTTCAAGTTGCCCAGCTCCAATCGCTAAAGTACAATGGATACTGTTTCTGTGTTTTGTTCAACAAATGGAAAGAGAAGAAAATAGGAGATTGCTGATAAGTATCTGTGATTCAAGACCTTCAAATGACTCCGCCTGGATACAGCTGAAAGGTCTAAAAAGCAACCATGAAGAAGGCTTTGTAGGTGAGGTACCATTGTGAGCTGATCACTTTCACAGAAAAGGGACACATTACACAGCCTTGGCTCTACTTTCCACACTCACCTTTTATCTGAATTGGGGAAGAAAAAAAAGCCTAAAGCAAAGGTCTATTATGAACTTTTTTTTCAAGAATGCAAAGTGTGGTCTTTACTGGAAGCTGTTCTGTGTCATATTTCACAGCTATATCCTCATCTAAATCAGTAAGAATTATCAAAATATAACCCCATTATGAGGAAAATGCTAAATCATGCTGTACTACCTATCATGGAAGAAGCCAGGAAAAGTATTGTTTTATAATAAACATTTAAAAGATTTTTATAATACTTAAATATATTTTATCCATCTTGAAAATTCATATTCCAGGTGTGCTGAGTGCCAAACATAGCATTTAATAGAGATTATTACTACCTTTTGATTTTATTTTTTTGTCTTTGGTTTTCAAGACAGGGTTTCTCTGTGTAGCCCTGGCTGTTCTGGAACTCACTCTGTAGACCAGGCTGGCCTGGAGATCCGCCTGCCTCCCGAGTGCTGGAATTAAAGACATGTGCCACTACTGACCAGCAGGATTTGATTTTTTATAATACAAATTCTTAGTACTGTAAAAGCTAAGCATGTTAATACATGTACATACTGGTATTCCAAAGTTGAAAGTCAGAAACATTAAATATCACTCCTCTATTTGTGAGAGACTATGAAATAATCCATACTGCATACCTCACTTTCACTGACTTTTCACCAGCTCTCCATATTCCTTAATCTGTAAGAAATGGAAACTGAAAAATAACTATCTTTGGTTAAGTTAATCTTTCTGTGTTTTATCCACCTTAATATAGTAATAGTACTTACACCTTATGGGATTGTTATGTGCATCAAATAATAAGCTGATATTTGTAAAACATATAAAAGTATTTAATACATAGCATTATCTATTTAATTTGTCAGGTTATTATTCATGTGTGTGTGGAGGAGTGTACATGTAAAGTCAAAGGGCAACTAGAGCTGGTTCTCTCCTTTCACCATGAGTTCTGGGGGGATCTAACTCAGGTCACGAGGTTTGCTTACTCACTAAAGCCATCTCTTGGTCTAATAAGCATTATTTACATTTTAAATATAGTGTAAACTTAAGCACTCAGAGAGGTAAAAATATAAATTACAAAGAGACCATTTATGGTACCTGGTCATCTGGCAAAGATTTAGAAGATGTGTAATTCAGATCAGCTTCCACCTTTCTACCTTGCTAAGAGCCCTTCCCAGAAGGCAGACCCCTTCTTACAACACCATGCTATGTATTTTCTGGAGCTGTCACCTAGCCATAATGCAGGAGCACTGAGAAAAACAACATGCTGCTCTAAAAGAGCTTCTTATACATTCTTTCCAGTAATAGCTCACAACAGAATCCAGACTGGTGCAGTCATCAGAAGTGAATTGGTTTCCTCAGACCAAGAACTTCTGCTAGATTATCTACTCCGAAGAAAGAGATGCCAGCTAGAGAGAGACATGGCTGGCGTTGTTTTCTGTAGCAGTGTTGAGGGCCTATTTCCTTCAAAGTACTGGTAAAATGTGGTAGAGACACGCTGTGGGCAACATGCACCAGAATCAAATGCTATGTGAAAAAACAATAATCAATTCCTATTATATAAATGAAATACTTGCATATTTCATTTGAATACTTGTAAATATATTAAAATATTTACCTTTGAAGTGAGGAATATGAAGGTTTAGGGTTAAAAAAGAAATACTGAAATTATTATTAAAATAGATCAAATTATTTAATTATTGTTACATCCTTCCATTCTTAAAGGCTAAACTTGTTCCTGGGCACACCAACATGTGTTGGATGCTCTGATTATAGTAACACAAGCAAGCTCTGCAATGTAACTATGTGGGCACAGTTTCCGGTCATTTCTCAAAAAAGCCATGATGTTTTCTGATGTAAATGAACGGCTCTAAGAAAGGCATGAAACTAAAGAAATTTAAATAGCAGGCAAGTCTGGTTTAGTATCTTCCTCCCTCTAAGCCCTCCAGCCTCTCGCCTCTGCCTTCTGAGCATTGGAATCATAGGCACGTGCCACCACATCCGGTTCTTTCAAGCATTTTACTATAACTCCTTCGTCCTTTGACACTATCACTCTGAGACATCAAGCATCAAATGAAATTCCCGTCCAGAAGAGCAGTTATAAAAGCTTGGCCTTTTCAGTGTGCTTGCGTGTGTTGTATGGGTTTGGTGTCTTTGTGGTCATCCACTCTGTACAAAAAACGCCATGGCTGTGATTCTAGATCAGAAGGCAGCCAGCTGGAGCAGGGAGCCATAGTTAGCTGATCCTCTAAATGAAGAATGGCTTTTACATTTTTAAAGAACTGAGAACAACAATCGCATGCAACAAACTGTGCAGCTTCACTAAAACATTCAGTACCCGATTTCTCACAGAAAAATTTCAGAGTCTTGTTACAGATTCTAGAGTTTTGTTTTTTTGTTGTTGTTGTTTTGTTTTTTAAGGCAGGGTTTCTCTGTGTAGCCCTGACTGTTATGGAACTCACTCTGTAGACTAGGCTGGCCTAGAACTCACAGAGATAATGCCTGTTCTGCCTCCCAAGTGCTGGGATTAAAGATGTGCACCACCACTGGGTGGATTCTTGATTTTTAAAGTGGATTAATAACCTGTTAATTGTTTGGAAATCATAAATGGAAATAACTGGTGATTATGAAATTGTATATTCTAAATACTGGAAAGTCATGAATACAATGGCCAGGTGGCTAGTATGTTAACATGGAAAAAAGATAAACACTTCATAACAGCAAACCATTGTATCTTGTGAAGGATAGTGAAAAATCATTCATAATTTTCAGTTGATTCTTTGTATGTCATCTGAATTTTCTAGATGCACATATTGTATTCATAACAAGAAGCAAAAATACATACAGGAATATGCATATGTTATGTTTTCTTTTTGTGCTGGGAAGGTAAAACAACTGGTTAGGAACATTCAGTGTGGCTTGTGGCTAATGAGATAGAGGAATACACGTAATCATGCACCATGCTTACAGTCACAGTCTTACCGTCTTAATCATGCACCATGCTTACAGTCACACACAGTCTTACCATCATAATCATGCACCATGCTTACAGTCACAGTCTTACCATCTTGCATTAGAGCATTTACTAGGTAACCAACCACACTCCTGAAAATGTCTACACTGAGGCTATCCACTTACTTTCACTGTCATGTTTGCTGATCCTACAAGTTTAGTATGCATCATTTAAATAGTTGAAAGTTGGATAGCTGAAGAAAGAAAGTGTTACTAAAAGCATTGTTATTATTAAATCTTACTGAGTAAAGTCCACACACACTGTCCACAGCTAGACAGCTGGTAATAATGTGTTTCTTAGGAAGAAGTTGTGGGGAAATACTTAGTAAGCAAGTAGGCCAAGACTGGGCTCAAGTCCAGCCACCAGGGACTATGTGGAAAGGTCACTCAGGGTGGAAGGTCAAAGGAGGCTAAGCTGTTTTGCAGGAGTGTAGGAGAGAAACAGGCTTTTCTTTTTCCTGAGGAGAGGGAACAGCCTCTAGGAGATGGTAACAGCCCCGGGGGTCACCAGAGTACCAAAACTTTGCAGAGGTGAGTCATAGACACATTAAAATATTAGCTCATACTTACTGTCAAAAATTTAAAACCCAGGATATTGATAAAATCATCAGTTACTTCAAAATCTTTTTTAAACAAACAAATGTACATCTGTTTAAATATAGCAACAGATCAAACAGGGAAAAATGAATAGAGGTCTTTAAAATATGGGTAACATGGAGGAAGTAGTATAACATATTTGTGGATTTCCTGGAGCAGAGGCATTTTATATAAGAGGTTCTGTAGATACTGTCATACGGCTGTACTTGTGGGATAAAACAAACCCATCCCAACAAGACAGAAAGCACTTTCCATATTGAGTGGCAAAATTAAGATACCAGATTACATCAAGAGGTTGGCAGTTGCATTTCTAATATCACAGAGTACTGAGAACCAACTAAACAGATGCAATTGTGCTATCAGACTTAAGACTATTATTGCAAAACCTACTCTTCAAACAATTAAGACCCTTGAAATCACAATATTTTCAATATAGCAGTAAGGAATATCAAACTTCTAAAAACAATAGCAAGAAGAAAATTTATGTTCTTATATTCTTTATATGATCTCTAGCAATAAAATAATTTGCTTTTGGTATTAAAATCACCATAAATCCTTCAGTTGCTTAAAAATTATAGAACTTAGAACTTTCAGAAGCAGAAGTTACCATACATTAGGTGCCAAGAGCAAAACTATAGGCACCATAGAGTTCTCTTCAAACAAAGCAGGCCATGCTCATGAACAACAGAAATACGGTCAGGGTGGAGGACTGTTTATTACAAACATAGTTTGTAGCATATGTAGCTCTGAACTATCTGTACACCTAAGACATGTAAGTACACAAAAGGATTTTCAATTATATTTGTCACAGACCTAAGCCTCCTTTTTCAAAACCAGTTGTTGCAAGCATCCCCAGGATTTCAAGACATGATTTTTTTTTTTTTTAAAAAAAAGACTTATTTTATTTTTATGAGATGAGTGTTTTGTCTGGGATGTGTGCCTCATGTATGCCTGGTGCCCATGGAACTTAGAGGAGGATATATAGACTTATAGACTGTTGTGAGCCACTGTGTGGGTGCTGGGAATGGGACCTGGGTCCTCTGCTAGAACAAGTGCTCTTAACTGCTGAGCCACCTCTCCAATCCCCAGGGTTACTTTTTTGAGAGAAAATTTTTATGTAATCGATGATTTCTGTTTATCAATAAAATTCAGAGAACAAAGAGTAGGTAACTTTTTGAGCAACAGCTACTGGTAACTCAGGAAACCATTGGTGGGGGGGGGCTGAGGAATTTCATAGTCTTTCTCCATCTGCCTCTAACAGCCTGTATCCCCACATTTTCAAGGCCTTCTTTCTCACCCCAGGAGCCACATTACTTTCAAGACCTTTATTTCCAACTCCAAGATAGTCACACCTTAAGTTTCTATCTTTAGTTCAAACTGGCATTTCCTAACTTTAAATTCGAAATGTCATTATCAGTATATATGGGTACCATAAAACCTCCACATTCTAAACTCAACTTTTCTCCAATCTCTCATGATCCCTGCTTTATTATTTCTATTTTAGTCAATTAGCTGCTTCACTTTATAAGAATATGTAGTTCCAGAATCATCCACATATCTCAAGCTCATCCATGCCACAGAGCCCAAAACAGTCATGTTCCCCTCTTCTCTGTTTTCCACCTAGTCTCCAGTTCCCATGAACTTACTCTCCAATCCCATTGCTACTATCTTAGTTCACACCTTCCCCTTCAATAATAGTTTGCTATAATCAACTTTTTGCTTACCCATTCTCTTTGCTTCCTATTCCTATGGCTTCAATGTGCTCAGTCTTTACACTGGTGGCAATCTGGGTTCTCAGGCAGATATTCCTATAAAGAGCATATGCTGAGTATGGGGAACAGATATGTAATTGGTTTCGAAAGCTTGCCCATCATTCTGGTTATTGTGACACTTCTTCAGACTTGGAAGCGAGCACACTGAGGCGACTGTAATATCCAGACCTGTATAGCTGGAGAAAGGGAAAGACTTCTGAGCAACACTAGCCCTTGACACTGAAGACATAACCTCAAAGATTCTAGTTAAATTAGAGACTTTCCTAAAGAATATGCCAAAGGAAATCACAATCACAAGTTTTCTAAGATCAGTTCTAGGGGAAATAATTCATAATAGTGGTGTAAGAACTTCCTGAGTTTCAGTGAAAAACTATATTCACATTTCTGTTTCAAATTGGCTTTCCTAATACAATGCCTAGTGTAGACTGACTTCAAAGCTTTGTACCCACAACCCCCTTTCATCTTCACAGTAACCCCATGACGTGAATATTACTGTCACCATTTTATATACAAGGATGCCAAGGCTTAACAGTTGTGTACCACGCTGAAGTAGTAAGAGTCAAGAATCAGTCAAGCCTATTTTTCTACATTTGGTATCTCTAACCTCTGAGGTCTGATAAGTGACTGGAGGAGTGGGGGTAAGAAGGACAAGAAGCATATGTCATTTGAAAGGGCTTCAGAGAACTGTAAAACAATTTCCCCACTTTTAAAAAACGTAAAAAAGATTCCTGAATAAAAAGAAAAAGCAACAAAAAAAGAAGAAAAAGCAAACAAATCCAGTTTGTTCTCCCCCCTCTCTCTCACACACACACACAGACAGAGAGAGAGAGAGAGAGAGAGAGAGAGAGAGAGAGAGAGGAATTAAAGAGTTATCTGGGGCCAGAGAGATGGCCTAGTGGGTAAAGGTGCTTGATGTCAAGCCTGACAACTTGAGTTTGATCCATAGAATCCACATGGAAGAAGGAGAAAAAATTCCTGCAAGTTGCTCTCTGACCTCCACACATGCTCCCCCTACTCTCACCAATGATGATGATGATGATGGTAATAATAATAAAAGCATAGATGATAAGATAATTTCAATTTAAAGTTAAGACATAATAGTAAGGAAAAGCCAAACAAAATGACTAAGGGAGGGGAAAATGGCCTTTGCTGACCGTAAACAGCAATTATTATATATGCAATGTGTGCATACATAATGATGTGAAGTCCTCCAGGGCAGCTTTCAAAGACTTCTTTCTACACTAAACGTCCAAATTGATTTTTTATACACTTATTTATTTATTTTAGATTAAAAAAATTCACTTCTAATCTTGTTTTTTCATTCCTTGTGAGGTGCCAGCATGCCCTGCCCTTTCGAGCCTGATGTTGGGATGAGAAATCAGATAACCAGGTTATCAGAGAACCACAGGTGTCTGAGACCCAACCTTAGGACCTCTTTCCTACACCTGGCACTTTCTCAAGTGCCTGTTTCTTACCCTTCCAGCACTAGGGATTTAGTTGGCGTTCTTTTCTTCCTTTGGTACTGTTGCCAAGTGCTTTTCTCACCTGGCGTTCTTTCTCCTAGGCTGGCTATGAACACTCTGCTCTTTCTTTACTGCCTCCCAAGGAGACTGGAGGTCCTCCTTTCTTCCTTCCTAAGAGCTTTCCTGTTAATCAATATAGAGACCAGGAGTGCATTACAAACATGGAAAGAAAGTTTAACTTTGCTCATTGTGATTTTAGTATTTACAGACTCCTAGTCTGTAGACTAAATTATCCCAGAAGACAATGAGCTCATTTGTTGTCTTTCCCTCAAGGCACTCAGAGTTCTTTGAGGTATCTTATTTGCATGACCCAAACCTAACGGCAACTGGCACATAAAGAGATGGCAGTACAAGCCTACCGGATTAATGATTGAAAGTAAGCAAGCCAGCCCAATGTGGTGGCACAGGTCTGGAGGCAGTGACAAGTAGCTGTCTGTGAGTTCAAAGCCAGCCTAGTCTGCACAGTGAGTCTAGGACAGTCAAGACTAACTACATAGAGAGATCTTGTCTCAAAAATAAAAACAAAACAACTAAGTAAGCTACAGAAGAATTTAACAAACTTGATTGATTACTGATTTAATTGATCACTCACTACTGTTGATTACTGATGAAATTTCAAGCCAATACCAATGAAATGAATTGTCTTATGAAGCAAACTTAAGCGAAGATCGATGTAGCATGAAAACTAAAAACTCAGATATTGGGGTATATGCTGAAAGATCAGAGTAGTAAAGGAGCCAGCAACTAGAGAGACTTATCTCTACCGAATCCTCAGACCAAATGAGCTATCCTGTCTCTAGGAACCCTCAGACTGAATGCCTAGACTGCCATGCTCCTCAGACTGCATGGACTCCTGTCTCTTCCTGCTCTGTATTACCCTTTCCACCTGTCTCCTGTCTCCACCTCCTTAGTGCTGGGATTAAAGGTGTGTCACTCCAAGTGCTGGGATCTCCTTTGTGAGTACTCTGTTTTTCTCTTTTAGATGGGATCAATTTTGTGTAGACCAGGGTGGCCTTGAACTCACAGAGATCCATCTGCCTCAGTCCCTCAAGTACTGGGATTAAAGGTGTGTACCACCACTGCCTGGCCTCTGTGGCTAACTAGTACCACTAGCTTTACACTCTGATCGTCAGGCAAGCTTTATTTGTTCTATCATAAACAGATCGAACATTCTAAAGAAACACTGCACTGGCTTTAGGAAAAACTATGTAAAATGGGCACAGTGGTACAGACCTATAATCTGAGTCTGGGAAGATGAGACCAGAGCCTGGGCTGCACAGTCAGACACGTTAAAAGCTCCAATGTCACATAGAAGGGGTTGGTGTTGAATGACCTATCATTTTTATAGCAATAACAGTACCCACTTTTATGTAGTAAATGAAAAGAAAATAAAAGGCTGATTTTGGCTTGTTGCTACTATGCACGTGCAGCTGATAAAGCATTTCAAAAAGTCCCACATCAAGAAATAATCAGCTTAAAAAACTCACAGCTGCTAGTATAAGCCTCACTTGTAGCCTTTTAATTCTGTGACTAAAAGAGAAAGCAAAATCAAATTCAGTAACTTAGGATAATAAGCTCTGCCCCCCTCCCCCCACCAGTTGTTAAATCTATGCTTTAGGAAGAGCAATCCCATCTCTCAGACACTTCTTTGCTGGTTTCTAGGCTCCTCCCCTCTTCTTCCAGACAGTGAGCTCTTTCTTAACTGACAAGCTTCCCATTGTTTTGATTTATAGCACTGGCCTGAATAACCAACTCCACAGCCCTGTACATGACATGAGAGCAGAGCTTTGGAGCTGCGACCCCAAACACCATTCACTTAAAATGAGAGATGAATCTTTGAACAGTCTAGTTTTGAAATTGACTACATTTTAAATATAAAACAATTAAATTCTCCAGAAGCGTCACAAAACCACACGGCATGAGGTTCCTGCAAACTCAGTCACCAAGCGTGGCATCACATCACAGGCTTCAGTGTCCCTTCTCTTTGGGGACTACTGCACATCACCTCTTCCTCGTCCTGCCCCATTATTCTCAGCAGCTCCTTCATTTTCCACAACAATAAAGGTCTAGGTCCCATAGCTTCCTTCTGCTCACATGCACATTTGACTGGGGTGAAAAGCAATAACCTCTGAAAGGAGGAACTGGAGCAGGGAGTGGTCATGGATTCCTAAAATCCCTCATGGAAGGTTAATGCAGGAGGACCCCAAAAACTGATGGCAGCCCGAGCTGAATAGCAAACTTGTCTTAAACAACAAAGTAAAAAGCTACTCTTCAGTTTTTCTGCTATGTATGTACATACATCATTACAAATCATGTAAGTCACTTAGCCACCCACTCCTGCCTTCTCTGAACCCTGGTCCACGGGTTACCTCTGCCTACTAACTTTACCATCTTCCTTGAATCATCAAGATGCTCAAAATCTTCTTTAGGACTTTTGTAGTCAGGGTCTCACTTTGTAGCTCAAGTTGGCCTGGAGCTTCATATGTAGTTCAGGCTAGCTTCCAACTTGTGATTGTCATGCTCAGTCAAAATCTTCTATTATTAAAACCACAAAAGAGTATAAACCACCTCCCTTCCTCAGGGCTTTGAAATTCTCCACCAGCTACTGCCCTCTCAGGAGGCTCACTGAGGCTTCTTAGAGAGCATTTGTTTATTCTCAGTTTTGGTCCCTCATCTCTCATTCCTCCCTCCATTCTGGCACAACCAGATCGCTCCAGAAACAGCTCTCGCTTTCATGAGTCCCTCTGGTAACCAACAGAATCACACCTCCTTAGCCACGGCATCATTTCTAGTTCAGCACTGAGCCCTTCCTTGGCCTTCTTGTGGTTTACATCCTCCCAGGCTTATTCTCAGACTTCCCACTCAATTACCTTGGTGGTCTGGGTGAAAAATGTTCCCCACAGACTCGTATTTGAAGCCTTGATCCCCAGGTTGTGGTGCTGTTTGGGAGGCTTTGGAACCTTTAGAGGAAATATGTCACTAGGAAGAGGTGGTCTTTGAGGTTTTATAGCTTCATTCCACTTCCGGTTTTTTTTCTTCTCTTCCTCTATCCTTCCCTTGCACCTTCACCCCACATCTCTGCTGCTCCCCCCCCACCCCCAGCAAAGGACTCTGTCTCTCTGGAACTCTAAGCCAAAAGAAATTCTTTCTTAGGTTGTTTTGGTCACATGGCCACAGCAACAGAAAAGTGACTAATGCCATTACCTCAACTCCTTCAGACCCTTGTATTTGGTACTTGTGGGGTTTGGCTGTAGTATTTTTTGTTCTTGTTGCTATTTCCTTTTTTCTTTTTCTATTTGCCACGTATGTCAGTTGTCATCACCACAGTTAAGACACCTCTTCAGTGCTAATGACACTCAATCAGGCTCTGCAGTACTTTTCCTGAGTTCTACTTAAGAGAATAAGTTTCCTCCACCCTGATTAGAGTTCGTTGGTTCTTCCTTCCTCACCACACCACATTTAATCCATTAGCAACCCCTCAAAGTCTACTACCACTCAAATCTACCCACTATTCTCCCATGCCTTCTTCCTCCATCCCATTTCAAGCCATCGGCATCACCTCTTAGCCTTCAAGAATCCTCTCAGGACTCCAGGCATGATCTCCTGCTTCCCTTCCTTTTTTTTTTTTTTTTTTTTTTTTTTTTTTTTTTTTTTACAAGGCAGCAAGAATCATGGTTTTAAAACCAAACTTTTTTTTTTTTAATTAAAGTGTTTTCTTTTTTTTTTTTCTTGATGACAGTCATTCTGACTGGGGTGAGATGGAATCTTAGTGTAGTTTTAGTTTACATTCCCTGGTGGCTAAGGGCACTGAAATACTTCAAATATTTTTGGCCATTTTTATTTCTTTTGAGAGCTGTCTATTTGGCTCATTAACACAGTATTTATCCTACAGGGGTTTTGGAGTTTAATTTTGGAGTTCTTTATATATTCTTGATGTTAATCACCATCAGATCTGTAACTGACAAAGATTTTCTTCATCCTATACCCTGTCTCTTCTCTTTGTGATGTTTCCCTTATTATGCAGAAGCCTTTTAATTTCATGTAATCCCGATGATAATTTGTGGGGTTATTTCCTTGTGCTGTTAGGGGTTATACAGCTCTTGAGTATACACTCAAAGGACTAAACCAACATCACAGAGATACTTGGACATCCATGTTTATTGCTGCACTACTCATAACAGCTAAGAAACAGAACCAAATTAAGTATCCATCAGCAGATAGATGGATAAAGAAAAGACTGAACTCAAATACAAAGGAATTAAAGAGCCATCAAGAATGAAATCATGACATCTGGAAGAAAATGGAGGTCATTAGATTAATAAGCCATCTCATAAAGATAAACATTGTGTGTTTTCTCTCATGTGCAGAACCTAGATTTAAATTTATGTGTTAGTGAGTTGTGTCTATGAGAGGAGAGGGAGAAATCTCAGGAGGGCAGGAGGGCAATGGAATATATGTGGCATGAAAGCAGAAGGGAAACCACTGCCAGGGGAACAAAAGGAACAGGTTTTAGTCATATGTGTAGGCACATACAGGTTTAGTCATGTGTGTATGCACATACACACCGATATATATATATATATATATATATATATATATATTATATATATATATGTACACATGCATGAAAATGTCATAATGAAACTCATTGCTTAGTTACTAACTTAGAAATTTAATAACAAAAGCTCCATAGTGGGCCCTGGCTACTTTTCTCCCACTTTCTTCACACTGACATGTCCACAGAAACACATCTTGTTTCCTTTCGCCTCCTTACCACACTTTCTCCTGTCTTAGCCTCTGTAACTGGTAAATGTATGAACACACTTCCTTCCTGTTTTTATATTAACTACTGCCAACCCCAGTCTAGAAGTCACCCACCTGGACACTTTATCCCTTTGTGTCTGGCCTATTACTTCCACATATATTTTACATTTACTTCAAAGTCCTCTTGGGAAGAAAGGTGTTATCTTCCTTTGTTTGTCCTGGCTGATCAGAATGGGAATTCAATGGGAGGAGCCCAAACAATTCAATAACTTGGCGAAATAAACTATCAGAGGCCTTGTTATAAATAATCAGAGTTTTGTGCCTCCTGCAAGTACCTGCCACATCTGCAGGTTGGGGTGAACTAGTAACACAATTGCTGAGCAAATTCTTTCCCCACAGACTTGCATAATTAATCAACTCTTAAATTATGACTTAAAAAACAGTTTATTCCATTTTATCCGAGTCTTCAAAAAGTTTTCTATACAAAAAAAACTCAACATCTGGCAAACATTAGCAGATAAATACAGATAAGCTTCAAAGACCTCAGTGATATTTACAAAATGAACTAGTTGTACTTCTGTAACACTGAAGACTCTGTATGTTCCATTTCTAGCATGAATAACCTGCAATTCTGGGTGATTAACAAGACATCCTCAAGGTTCTGTGTGTCAGCAGTAAGGCTAGGAATGAAGTTGGCATGTTACATATTAAAAGGTTAATTATAAAATAATTTCAAAAAATAATTCTATTAAGAACTAGTAAAGCTGGGCAGTGGTGGTGCACATACTTTTAATCCCAGCACTTGGGAGGCAGAGGCAGGTGGATCTCTGTGAGTCTGAGGCTAACCTGGTCTACAGAGATAGTTCCAGGACAGATAGGGCTACCCAGAGAAACCTTGCCTCAAAAAAATGGGAGGGGAAAAACAAACAAAAACTAATCAACAACTTCCAATAAATGCTTCTTGAACTAAACTTAAGTATTAAAAATAGATACACTAAAAGATAGATACACCATAGTATACAACAGTCTCTACAAAAAGGAAATTAAAGAGTAAGAAATCTGAGCTCTAACAAGGGAAGGGCTAATGATCTTGTGGTCTAGATTAGATCTCAAATGTAATGACCTAAGAAATCAAAGAAAACAAGATAATTTATATTTAATGGGCATTACCATGTCTCTATCGTATAGAGAGGTATCAGAGGAGGGAGGTCATTTCTAGCTAAAATGTCTGTCTTTATACTCAGGTTTTTAGTGGGTTTCTTAAGTATGAAAGAGTTGGCTGAGAATAAGACAGTGGTTCTCAACCTTCCTAATGCTAAGACCCTTTAATACAGTTCCTCATGTTGTGATGACCCCAGCCATAAAATTATCTTGTTGCTGCTTCATAACTTTAATTTCAATACTATTTTGAATCGTAATGTAAATATTTTTGGAGATAGAGGTTTGCCAAAGGGGCCAAGACTCACAGGTTGAGAATCACTGCTAAAAGACAAAGTAAACAAACAACAAGAAAAACTGAATCCGACAGAAAAAGGGGTAAAAACAGAGATCCTAAAATATATTAGCTACTAACATGACTGGGAGGGATTATCAGCAAAGTGGAGATTTACACCTGACTAATTCAAGTTAAGAAATCCTAACTTGATTCCATAGGAAAAGGCATTGCTGAGGAACCAAGCTGGAGACAGAATACAGGATAAATTTCAAGAAAAGAAAGACCAGACAGACAAGAGGGAAATTTAACCACACTACACTTGGATTATTGTAAAGGCCTAGGATGGGGAATGGGCTTTGGGGATCTGAGAGACAGTGAAAACAACAGGTTAACTGGTGACCTGGGACTAGATAGGTTTTCTTCCTGCTGTGAAAGAAAATGGCATCCAACATATGCTTCATTCATTCAGGCTTAAAATGGGTCTGGTGACTTGTCCTCTTGAAAACTTTTTGTTCTCGCAGAGGATCCAGGGTCGAGTCTCAGTACCCATATGGCAACTCACAATTGTCCGTAACTCTAGTCCTAAGGGACCCAATGCCCCTTTCGAACTTCCAAGGGCACCAGACATGCACATGGTGCACAGACATGCATGTGAGCAAAATGCTCACACACATTACAAAAATAACCAGCCCCTCCACAAGCTGGTTCCTGCTTCCTCCACCAGCCAGGCAGTATACTCAGCCCAAACAAAGGACAGCATTAACTAGCTCTCTAAAAACACCAGGAAATCCTCAACCCTATAACTGGTCACAGCATTTCTTCGAATCCTGATGTGCTCTCTCAATTCTACAAATCCAAATTTAATCAGCTCAAATGCCTTCCCCATCGAGTCTTCCCAGGAGCCTCAACTCAAAATCCTCATTACCTCCTGTCACTCTTTTTGTTTTTACACAAGCATTTGAAAGGTTTTTCTTATAGCCATTCCTCATCTCCTCAGATAAATTGTCTATTCCTTACAGCAAATACAGTGATTTCAATTCTTCCCGGCTTCTTGGCACAGGGAAAGATCTTGAGTAAATAGTATACAGCAATAGCACAGTATAAAGTTAAGAACACAGATAATGACAGAATAGTTAATTCTGAATTTTAACTTGGCTATTCATTAGTTGTGTGTGCTTGAATAAACTACTTAACCTATGTTCCTGTATATTTATGTATGCATGGAGACTAACAGTACCTATTTCATAGGCAGCCAGAGGATGGGCTTACAAGAGTATAAAATTATAAAAGCACCCACTAGATAACAACAACAACAACAACAAATCACTTCTTAGGGTAGCAAACTGCTGAATATTTTGTGATAGTTATGTAAAGCTTCACTATGAAGGCAAAGTAAAAAAAAAAATCAAACATAAAGCCAAAGTTTAAGTAAAAATGAGTATATGCAAATTCTTCCTAAATCACCTTATAGGTGGCCCAGGGATTGGCTGTGACTTTGGAAGACAATTTTTGCTATATTTATTTGTTTGGTGTATGTTTGTGCTTGTCGATGCTATGGTGCACATGTGACTGTCAGAGGACAATGGGAGTCACTTCTCTCTTTCCATCATGTGGGTCCCAGGAATCAAACTCAGGTGACAGTGCCTTTATCCAGTGAACCATCTCCCTGCATCCAGCTGTGACTTTAATAGTGTACCTTATATTTTGAGAGTTTACATTTCCTATGGTAAACAGCCACCTGAACTGGTGCCCCCCCACCTCAGCTTTCCTCCCATTTGCTAATATCTTTCTAAACAGCAAATGTAATATTTTCCCACTGCTACAAAACCCTCCATTTTATCCCTTCGGTTAAACCTCTTTGGATCGCATACAAAGTCGTCTTAATCCTCCATGCCCAGTCTCCAGCTTCATCCCCAAAGCTCATCAGAAACCTGAAACAGTCAGTCACATCTCAAAGGTATTTTTTGTACACCATGCCCTTTGCCTCCAACACCTGTTTGTTATTTGCTGGGGCTGCAAGGACAAAATACCACAGACTGGGCAAGTTAAATAACAAATTTATCTTCTCTTAGTTGGGGAGCTGCAAATCCAAAATGAAGGTATTGGAGGGTTTGGTTTCTCCTGAGGCCTCTCTTCTTGGCCTTCTTGGTAATTTTACATGCTACACAGGTGTATCTTATTTTTTTTTCTTCTTCTAAGCATACCTGTCAGATTGCATTAGATTCTCTTTTATGGTCTCATTTCAACTTAATCACCTCAGAAATCCTATGCAAACATGGATACATTCTGGGGCAATGAAAGTTAGGTAGGGCCATCACATAAAAACTCTGAGGGACATAATTGAGCCCATTACAGGTCCTACCCCTTCTCTCTGCCCAAGCTAACTCCCATCTGTTTTTCCAAGACTGTCCCACGTCTTCCCCTCCTGCCCTCTATCTGTTCCCAGTCTCTGTACACAACGGCTGTCATATTGCTCAATACACTAACACAACTCTCCCTTCTCTTCTCCACGATACATTCCTTAACAGTGAAGATTTATCCTTATCATCTAGGACAGCGACTTATAAAAAACATTTAATAAAAACTTGATGAGAAGTAGAGGGGAGAACACAGACCTTGAAGTAAAAGTTATCTGTAGGTTTAAATTCTGACTCCATTGTTTCCCCATGAAGGTAGGAAAATCACTTAATGTTGACTTTCCACTCTAAATAAAGTAGTTGTAATAATGAAAAATTGAATTTCAATAAAATGACTCAGCCATGGCTTTGTTACTCAGTTAAGTGCTTAGATGTTGAAGTAAAAAGGTTTGATCATGGCTGGTTTGACAGCTACTTCTACCATTCGGTAATTAAAGGATTTGGGGTATGTTTACTATTCTTCTGCTTTAGTTGTCTATCTGTTAAAAATGAAAACCCTGATGGTGCTATTGTGATAATGATTACTAGGTAAAAGATTCAGTTGGGTTGCAGGACATTTTATTATTTCTATGTTTCCTATTATTGCTATTATAAGAACACTGCAGGTCTCAACAGATATGATTGGATGCTCAATGTAACTATCACTTCAATGTCTCAGGTTTCTTTCCAATTAAATATAATAATTTAATGAGGTTAAAACACTGGCACAGGGCCAATAAGGCGGCTGAGAAATAAAGGTGCATGCATATCCCCAACACTGACAACCTGAGTTTGATCCGGTACTCACATGATAGAAAGAGAAAACTGAACCATACAAGTTGTCTTCTGCATTCATGCATGAATGATCCAGGCACACATACACAGCAATAAGTAAATAAGTAAATAAATGTAATTTTAAAAGTTAGTTGTGTGTGTGGTAGCACACAACTTTAATTTCAGCAATCAATGAGGCAGAGATGGGCAGATCTCTATGAGTTCCAGGACAGCCAGGCTTACAAAGTGAAAGTGTCTCAAAAACAAAACAAAACAAAACAAAATACCAATAACAGCAAATCGAATACAAAGAAGAGAACCAGATGCAGATGAGATGAAAATGAGCGTGCCCTCAGTGCTACTACCTCACATCCCTTAGGTGGGCTTTAAGGTAGTATTTTGGGCAGTGAGGTACAAACAGGCAAGTTTTCCTAGTCTCTCTGCCTATGGATGCTAAGCATTCACAGGGTACAATAACACTCCTTTGTGACTATGGATGTTAAGCATTCACAGTGGAGAGTAATAATCATAGAACCATAAGACCTGTGAGCCAGAAAAGACCTTTGTGGTACATACCCAATCCTATCTTTTCTTTTCTTTTCTTTTTTTTAACATAAGTACATCCAGGTGAATTTGGAATGAGCCCTTAGTGTCTTAATGAGCAGTTCTATGAGGGATGAAACTAGCAGACAGAGTGTACAATTTGTTCAGAGTACTAAAGTAGGGGTTATGGATTTATCCATATCCAAGGTATGATGGAACTAGTACTAGGAAACAACACACAAAAAAATTCTTTTTAACCATCAGCCTTTAGTGTAAAAGATACCTGATCCATAACTTTGGAGCAGAGCAGGTCTAGACTTAAATTCCCACTTGTTACATCAAGTCTTTTGAGCCTCACATTATAAGCAACTGGCTTGTTAAAGTGGTTAAGTGAACCATGTACATACAACCCTGAACTTCGGTGTCCGGCAGATTTCAAGTATTCAGATGTTGGTTCTTCCCTTCTTCCATCACATAAATAAAAATGTGTAAGATCAAAAGCACCATCTTCTACATAGCTATCTATGTATGTGAGGGTTAAATGTCTGAGACTTGTTGGATACTACTTAATTTTAAAAATAGAAAGTTGGATAGTTGCTGAGATGATAAAGTGTTTTTAATTTTGCCCTTCCCATCACCAAGTGTCCTTCACAATTTGTTTTCAAGTGTCATGTCACCACCATTAATGTGCTATTTGGAGATCACTGTAGCTCAGACTTTCAATAGAACAGCAAAGATCTGAAGGTCACATTTTTTTTTCAATTCTTTTTTATTTTTTT